>NW_022757468.1:516782-523249 GCF_011630105.1 Anneissia japonica
GGAATAGGCCAGGGAAGGGGACAGGGTGTGGCCCAAGGCAAGCATAGCTAGGCCTAGGCTAGCCCACTTCACCTGTAATATTGGCTACGTCTAGGGCTAAGAAGCTAGGCATATGTTAAGCTAGCCAGTAGGCCTAGCCTAGGACCTGTCTGTAGTAGTAGGTAGCCTTGCCTTGTAAAACGTCTTCATGATTTAATGAACAAAAAAATGCTTCTTATGAAAAATAAGCTTTGCCTCACTCCCCATATTATCAGCCAGGGCTTATTATTTGCTTGCTTACTTTTAATGTACAAATAATATTGAATGATAAATTAGTTTAATTTCAAATATGTTAATGAATGTATTTTCTTTTTTTAAGGGTTAACTTCAGCAGTAATGAAAATAAAGTTGCGAAGTCTGGACAATGGGGCGGAATGGAAATCTAAGTATCACTAATGACAGAGTGCGTTTCTTATTTTCTGTGATCATCATCTTCAGCCTAATTCTCCTTTTGGTGTCATTTCATAGTCTTCAGTCCACAAAGACTGTCAACTTGTCAACTGTTATTCAGCATCAACACGTACGAATGGGACACTTGCGCAAAGCAAATTATTCCAGGTCTGTAGGTTTCCTAAATATCATGAAGCAAAAAAAATTGCAGAGAAGGTTAGGCAAGCAAAAAAATATCACAGTAGATAATGCAGCACAAAATAAAATGTTAAGACATGAATTGAAGAATCAACTGGTAAAAAACACTTCTTTCAGTAACAGTTCAACAAAAGTAAGCACATACTTTACAAACGTAAGACGACAGGCAGAAAAAGAACCAGTTAATCTGTCCATTGTAAAAAAAGAATTGCATTCTGGGCCAGATATTGATCATATGATTATACAAGTTAATACTTCTGTTGAACAAGTTTGCAGAATGCCAGAATTAAAACCTTTCGACCCAGAAATCGCACACCTATTTCATGACCCTTCACCTCTTGAGTGCAAAGGTCAGACAATTAGTTATGTGAAAAATAATCACATTTTTATACGATATGAAGCTGTAGAGAAAGGGAAGTATGAGTCGTGTCAAGTATCAACCATTGAGAGAGATTCTGATCTTCTATCTTTTATAACCGATCCTATTGATGTGCCTGTTGGGCCCACACATACAAGAAATGACATAGAACTTAGATATAAAATTGATTCAGACTTTGTGATTGTTGGCTGCGAGAACCCTGAAGTTAATCCTGATGATCAAAATCCTTCCTCACTGGAGTATGAAACCGACTTCCACAGCACTCATGTTGACATCCATTCCCATATTAATCCTAACAAAAAGGTAATGGCACATGCTCGCAACACACCGCTACCAAAAAAAGCTCTTGGATTAAATGTCATTATGCTCGGAGTTGATTCAACATCTCGATTGAATTTTATACGCAAAATGCCGAAATCGTATCGTTACTTAACAGAAATTCTTGGGTCTGTGGTTTTAAAAGGGTATAATATCGTTGGTGATGCTACAAATGGTGCCCTCACTCCCATGCTTACAGGCAAACACGAGAAAGAACTACCGGAAGTTCGTAAGAGCTTCAGTAATTCAACAAAGGTTGATGTTTATCCTTTTGTATGGAAGGACTTTAAAAAGGCAGGTTATGCGACACTGTTTGCAGAAGATTCTCCCGCCATATCTGCCTACAACTGGAGGCTCAATGGTTTTGATGCCCAGCCTACAGACCACTACATGAGAACTTTCTGGCAGGAAGTCCGAGTAGAAGGTCTGTGCCTCGGCCCTAAATCTGTCCACGAAGTAATGCTTGATTATATGCAGGACTTTATGTTTGATTATAAAAGCATTCACCACTTTGGGTTTATGCTCTACACTGGACTTACACATGCCGATATTAACCAGTTGTCACTGCTGGACGAGCACTTGTACTCATTTCTGAAAAAAACTAACAAGGATGGTCTCCTGAACAATACAGTCCTATTCGTTTACAGTGATCATGGTGCACGCTATACAAAAATTCGAGCCACTCTTCAAGGAAAGTTGGAAGAGAGGCTCCCATTTATGTCCATCTTTTTGCCAGATTGGATTCGAAAAATGCATCCAACTATTTATAAGAATCTTGAATTGAATTCGAATAGGCTCACCACGCCTTTCGATATACACGCAACATTACGCAGTATTTTAGACTACAGTAGTGATGTGAGAGATGAAGTGCGACGAGGGATGAGCTTGTTTCATGAAGTACCGTTGAAGAGAAGTTGCAGTATGGCTGGAGTAGCTCCTCACTGGTGCGCATGCTTAAAGTGGGAGATGGTTCCGCCTGGAAATGATTTAGAGGTAAATTGAGCTTTTCTCTCTTAGTATCTGGTTCAGAGCTTTGTATTTGATTAAGAGATCTTTTTTAGCTCTACTGCCTCTGTTATACTGCCCTCATGAGGCTGATTGATTAATAGTGGATTGATTAATAGATCTTTTTAGGTCTACTGCCTCTATTTTACTGCCCTCATGAGAAGCTCTAGAAACACTTGAATGATGAATAGTTGATTGATTAATAGATCTTTTTTAGCTATACTCCCTCTATCATACTGCCTTCATCCAAGCTTTCGAGATTACAAGGGTTTGTTCTCCAGAAAGTGAGTGATGGTGTCTCCTGTAGGAACTCATGTCTGATGGCCACTTGTATAAATAAGCAGTGGCACCATGCATGACTTACCTGATGGGTGTGGGATTTTGAGCATGGGGTCACAGAAAATTTCTGTTGGAATCCAGTGTCCTAGGGACTAATTCCTCTTGTACCTAGAAAACTGGGCCATACTGAAGTTATCTGAAGTGTTTTGGTATTACTGTGTTATGCCCAAAAATATTTCTTGTAAAAAAAGGGGGAAAGAAAGTTGGTTCAATGAACCTTGACAAAGATGAGTGGGGGAGGGGCCTTCCCTTGATTTTGCTCTTTCCCTCACTGCCACTATGTTGAATCCCATAGAGCATAGAGCTAAGCATATACTTGGGCTATTCCTCCTTCCATGCACTTTTGCTGCTATTGAATAAACAGTACAGTTTGATAAGTGCCCTTAGCATCATATAAGTATTTTGTGATACTGCTTTGAGAATATTTATGAAAAAATGTTTATACTGTACAAAAAAAAACAAAAAAAAAAACCTTCTCTAATTTTTTTTGGACAACACAAACTGTTTTTACCATATTTATTTTAAGCATACTAATTCAAACAAATAACCCAACAAAATGTCTTTTATTTTATTAACCAGATAAATACCATAGCAGAAGTTATCGTAGATGAGCTGAATCATTTGGTGGCACCCTTCTCTGATCATTGTGCTCATATTGTGCTGAAGAAAGTGAAATTTGCTCAAAGAATGATTCCAAATTCGGAAGTAAAGAAAATGTCTTTTCTATTTTATATGTTTGTATAACTATTTTCTATCATAATTGTAACTTTCCTATGAAAACATAGTATTGTAGCATGAAATGGTGCAATAATAGGCTTACATTTAAGCAATTCAAATATTAAATTTCATTGTTTAATTTTTATTAGCTTAAAGATATAGTGTTTGACAAAACAAATTAGGAAAACCTAAAAAATGAAATGAAATTGTTTTCAATTATTCAAATGAAAAGGTAAAAAAAGTTAAACAACTAAAAATTGATTACCAGCCAAGGATACAGGAGGAAATTTATTACTGTACTTAATAACTGTATATCAATAATTGATGGTGAACATTTTTTTTATTTAAATTTTGTGAGTTATTACTTAAAAATACAAAGTAAGCATTTCAAATATGTAATTACATTTCAGTGTATCTTTTTAACTCGGACCGTACAGTTGCCCTCCAATTCGAGACCACCTTAGAGACCTAAAATTTTGGGCGGTCTTGGTTTCCAAATAGAGGGTTAAACTTTATGTTAAAAGATAAGATTGTTATTTAGTTCTTTAAAAAGTGGTCTCGAAATTAGAAGGGTCTCGATTTTGAGGGTACACTGTATCTATCATTTTGTAGTTTATTAGTTTTTTGTTTGTTCTTGATTGTCGCTTGTTGACTGTTGTTTGTTAAATCTTTTTTCTTGCGTTCTTTCCTACAGATTTTGACGTTTGATAAAACTGTAGATGCTGACCAAAGAGAACCAGGCTTTCTCAAGGAAGCTAATGTTGATGTGCACGAAATGGCACTACTCTACCAGGTTACCGTGGAAACAGCTCCTGGACCCGGTTTATTCGAAGCAACTCTAGAGATGTCCCACGATAAAATGAATATCACAAGATACAGAGTAACAGAAGAGATAAGCCGAATTAATCTTTATGGAGATCAACCTAAATGTATAGTTGATAAATATCCAAAGGTTGCTAAATTCTGTTTCTGTAAAAATCAACTTAACATAGGGCGAGATATCTAGAGACATCAGTGGTACCTATCAAAAGACGCTCAGGTACAGTACTTAGAAATCGCTTCTTATCACCTTATTTTGACAGTACCCTCACGCTTAATCATCAAATCCTCTTCCACTAAGCCTTTGTGCCCCCCATCAGCCCCATCCCCCTATTGTTAAACCTCCTTGATATGTAACAAATTTTAAAAAGATTATTGTTATTTATTAATTAAATTAATTTTGTAAATAAACAAACAAATGATGTAATATAATTATATATTTTATTATGAGATAATTATTGTAAGTAACATTTCTTGATGAAGTGTGTTGGGCACTCAATATTTTGTAGGTCAATTATAAATTAAGGTATCTATTGTAGTAATGACAATCGTAATTTTATATTTCTTTCTTTGTATTGATAAACGTGGGTTAATGATGCTAGACAGCAGAAGGTCTCAGGTTTGAATATAGACATATATTTGTGTTCCGCAAGTCAACCTTCAATGACATCGTCTTTTCATTGTTTTTACATTTTATGTCACTTGAAGCACACATATGGGCTTCTGATTTGAGGATTAGAGGTTTGAAAATTATTCACTTTAAATCTTGTAAAAACCCCAAATACTGTGACAAGATTTCTGCTTGAATGTGTTGTTTTGAACTCTAATACCACTTTGATGACTGCAGTAGTATTTATGTGTATACTAACTATTCAAAAGAAACTTAAACTTCCCCCAACATAATCACTCGCCAAAAAAAAAAAATAGGTGTGGGTTTTTTTTAGCTCACCAACCATTTTCAGATAACAAGCCCTGATATATATACTGTCTCTTATACACATCTAAAAAACCTTCCCTAATTTTTTTTGGACAACACAAACTGTTTTTACCATATTTATTTTAAGCATACTAATTCAAACAAATAACCCAACAAAATGTCTTTTATTTTATTAACCAGATAAATACCATAGCAGAAGTTATCGTAGATGAGCTGAATCATTTGGTGGCACCCTTCTCTGATCATTGTTGTCAGAATCTGAAATTCAGAGCCGAGCCCCTGATGATTGAGGCTGTGCCCTCATGAAACAGTCTGTAGTGCAAAATAAAATATTGAATTAGTAACCTAGTGTCTTTGATTATATATATATATATACACCAGCGTTCATCCACACATAAGCATTGCACCTTACTCAATACACCACCACTGAACTCGTTTTGTGAGGAGGAGGTCATGTATGAATAATCATGCATATCATTTCACCTAACTGACTCAAAATAGCGCCCTCTAAAATTTCTGCCTTAACTGTATGGGAAAAACCATGCGCCCGGGTCCCCCCCCCCCTCGCCCCTACATTTTTCAGAATTAACAAGAAATTGAGAAAAACCAGGACCTTCTACTCAAATTTTCAGTCTAAAATTTCAATTTCCGAACATCTAGACGTGCCATAGGCCTAATCATAAATTGTTCTACCTCAACCCGAACCAGCTGGGCCTGAGGTAGATCCTCAAACTGTGAAAGTCCTTCTTTGGGCCCCCCTCTATTTCGAATTCCTGGATACATGCAAGATGGAACCAGAGGAATTTTTTAATTGAATTCTCAGCCTTGAGATAAGGTATGGTATTTAATTTTCTAATTCTTCTGACAGACAAATCAAGCATAAAAAACCTTTCCATGGTCCAAACATCTCCGACGCTTTATATGCCCGCGAAAAGTGTTCTGAAATGGAGGCCAATTATAAAGAAAAGCTTGAGTTGTTTTTTTTTTTGTTTTTTTTTTTTTTTTTACAATTCTCTGAACTGATTTTGGTGTGGTCGACCATTTGGCATTCGAGAGAGTGGGGTTGTCACGAGTCGATAAAATTCCACTCTGACAAATTGAAGTCAGCAATATATCATCAAATGTCAAATCAGCTGTATATATTTTTCTCATCCATATCACGGAGGGAGCTGCGGACGACCGCCACTCGTATTCTGACAACCTAAGACATATAGGCCAGAAGTTATCTTCTACTATAATGATAAAAGAAGGAAACACTTGATAACATTTTAGCCTATATTCAGTTATAATGCCAGTGGTATTATAGTACGCATCAACGCACTCCTA
>NW_022757468.1:524255-526349 GCF_011630105.1 Anneissia japonica
GTAAGAGCAGAGAAAGTTCGAGTTGGTTGTGATGGTTGTTGAATATGGTGGATAATAAAGACAACCGGTTTGGATTACTTAGATGTGGCTTTGTTGTTCATTTGTCTCAGTGAGTGAATGAGAGACATAACAGTCATGTATGAATAATCATGCATATCATTTCACCTAACTGACCCAAAATAGCGCCCTCTAAAATTTCTGCCTTAACTGTATGGGAAAAACCATGCGCCCGGGTCCCTCCCCCCTACATTCCCCCCTCCCCCTACATTTTTCAGAATTAACAAGAAATTGAGAAAAACCAGGACCTTCTACTCAAATTTTCAGTCTAAAATTTCAATTTCCGAACATCTAGACGTGCCATAGGCCTAATCATAAATTTTTCTACCTCAACCCGAACCAGCTGGGCCTGAGGTAGATCCTCAAACTGTGAAAGTCCTTCTCTGGGCCCCTCTATTTCGAATTCCTGGATACATGCAAGATGGAACCAGAGGAATTTTAATTGAATTCTCAGCCTTGAGATAAGCTAGGGGGTCAAGGGCCACGTTCCCCCGCCGCCAGGTTTGGGGTGGGGGAGGGTCGCTGAAATGGGAGAATGAGTTTTTAAAAAATGACCACTTTTTAGAAAAGCATGACGAAATTGATGTATGTTGTCAGGTATGAATATTTTCCAGTTAATAAAAATCTTAGTAGTAGTAGTTTTTTTTTTGTTTTTTTTTTTTGGCAACTTTATATAGATCGTGATTTCTTTTCAGTCCACTTCGACAGTTTTCTATTTTTTTTATGCTGTAATGACTACATGACTAAGCTCATCCTGCCATATCTCAGAGCCACGATGGGACAAGTGAGACTATCTGTTTGGCACTCCTTAGTACGGAGCGCGATGAAGCAGACAACATTGCTAACTTTGATCATGTTATTAACTTACTTGCAGGTGCAAAATTCATTTGCGAGTTTAAACAATGTTACAAATTCAGCAACATATACAAGCCAATAAGAATACCGTACTTAGCTGTGCGATAAATACAACAGCCTTACAAATTAGGATAATGGTAAAAGTTTTATACAAAGTTTCGAACATCGTAATACAGTTTCAGTGTAGTAAGAAACAGGGGTGGCGCGACCGGGAGGGACATCCTCTTTCGGGGATAGCTCTCCCCCCCCCCCACTACACCGGTCGGAGAGAAAAACCATAATTCGTCGGGTAGAAAAAAAAAATTATATGTAGGCCTATTTTGTACATATTAGTAGACTATGCTAGACTAGATATATTAAATAAGCCTTTGAAATCCATAAATTGCCACAGACCACTTTAGGAACATTTTAAGAGACACTCGACCACGCCCACTTTGCTCTCGTCAGGGAAACCCCCTCGTTAGGGCATCCCCCCCCCCCCCCCCCCCCCCCCCCCCCCCCCCCCGCCCCATGATACGGACGTACGGTACGGATATGCTTAAAGCCTATACAACCAATATCAATTTATTTCACAATATTATAATTATAATTGGGGGAAGGGGCGCAATTTTCTACTCTTGCCCCCGGGCGCCAAAATCTCTAGCTACCACTTATAAGAAGCAAATCGTGTATAGGCAAAAAGTGGAATTTAGCCTTTTTCCTATTCCAAATCTGAACTTTGAACAACCAATGCATTCTCAAAATTAGCACAGATAGTAAAAATATCTGGATAATTCTAAAGGTGACAATGTCTAGTTTGATTTTTATATGCAGTAGAGGGTTTTTTGACAAAGTCAAAGTCAAAGTCAAAGTCAAACTTTATTCATCCTTCAACAAAGGAAACTGAATGCTCGCATAAAACTTTTAAAAACAATGTACAATCACATAAAAAAATATTCATAAAATTAACGTTTAAAATGTGCATTAAAAAGTTTAATCACAGCAGGAATAAATGAACAGGAATAACGATTGGTGTGGACAATCGAAGGCCTCAGCCTACCACTTCGCTGAAAGACGACATATTGATGGAGTGGATGACATGCATCTCTAGAAACTCCATCAAACACCGCCTTCAGCTGTTTCATATAAACTGACTCCACCGACTGTTGATCCACACCAATCATCGTTCCTGCTCTCCTGATC
>NW_022757468.1:526482-537773 GCF_011630105.1 Anneissia japonica
GCTGTATCGTCAGCAAATTTAATAACAGGGCACATACAATGTGCTGATCTGTAGTCAGCCGTGTAAAGGCTAAATAAAAAGGGGGAAAGTACAGTTCCCTGAGGAGCGCCCGTATTGGACCTAATTGTATTTGACTTTACGTCTTTATCTAAATTCAAATTGAGAAAGCGAGCGAGCAGTGTCGACCGTATGAACAGCGCCACCAAAAGGGGTGAGTCTAATTTTGACTAATTTACTGTGTTAATTGTCCAGTGAGCATACGACACAAAGTTTTCATTATTTTGTATTTTGTGTTTCATCTATGTTTCAGGCGGGGGTTGTTTCGTTTCGTTTCGCATTGTTTTTTTTTTTTTGTTTTTTGTTTTGTTTTTAGTTTTTTTAATCAGACCGTTGAGACACAGTCGAACACTGCAATCCGATGACGCTCCATATTCGGTGTAGTTGTAGAGCACCACCACCGACATAAAAATTTGTTTTACATAGTAGAGAAATTCAAACAAATTACCGCGAAAACAAAAAATGCAAAAAAATAGAAATCTTTAATATCTTTCAAATTTTGATAGGGCCCCGGTGTCTGATTTTGAAGCCAACATGGGCGAATTCGAAAGGGAGGCTCAGCGTGCTGGGTATGTAGGTATAACTAATTTATTACATTGTAGGGTCTGTTTGTATGTAGGGCCTAGTGTTATAGTGTCAGAGTAGGCCTAGGCATCATCACAATTTACACGCGCGGAGGACGGTTTTTGATAGGTAGGCCTGCCTGCTAGGCTTGGTTGGCTAGCTAGGGCCTAGGCCTGAATTTTCGACTGGGCCTACCAGTCTTGATACCCGTACCGTAGGGCCTAGGCCTATTTAGGCGTAGGGAGAATCGCCAAACGGCCTACCCTAGGGCCTAGCTAAAAGATATGAATAAGGGCAGATTTCCACACATATTTAGTTTTAGCCGAAATTTAGGCTATCTAGGACCAGGTAGCCTAGCTAGGGTAGGGCCTAGGCTAGCCTATATATTTAGTCCTAGGCCCTGATAGGTAGCTAGGCCTAGGGAGGGGCCTAGACCCAGGAGCACACAAAAAATTATATCCTTCAATTGACTTCAAATATAGTTCAAATATAGTTTCACATTAATTTAATGGGAAGAATACAAAAATTGGTTGAGTATTTATAGAGTTATGCTAAATTTAATAAAACAGAATTTTTTTCCCAATTTATGGACTTTGGCTATGCAATTTAAAGGATAAGAGGCCTTTTGTGGAAATGAAGGGAAGATGCCAGTGGAGGAGTTGGCAGCCAAGGACCTCCTTGATGGCAGAACACTAAAGAAGAATGCATGCACCGCGTGTACAGCCTAGGCTAGCTAAGCCTCGCAAGTCTCCTCTCTGCATGCGTTCTGGTAGCTACACTATGACACATCTAGCCTAGGAGATTTAAACACTCGGGTCACAGAGTCTTATTAAATTAAAAATAACATTACATAAAGATAATATGTATATATTAAACGGTTTAAAAATTATCGGAGAACATCGTCCGAATGTTTTTTTGGGTTTTTTTTGTAATACTCAAAGTCCAGGAAAAGACCCAATTTGACCCCAATTTTTTTCCAATATGGTCACACTTTCCTTTTTGGGATTTTGACAAGCGTCTAGGCAATGCCTGTGCAGTAATGATGGTTCTCGGGAAGATAGGCTACAGTCTCCACATCACCTCGGGGCAGTAGATTTCACCATTCCCCTCATGAATTTGATATTTGTATACTATTACCATACTGTAAAATTAAAGTATGTAATTGCACGGATGATATGTTGATCTACTGTTGATTGGTGTCTGTTTTTCATTTTTATTGTACTTAATTTTCTAGGTTATTCAGTGGACCACTGTCTTCTTGCGAGTCTGAGCTTCAAGAATTAATGAGGCAGATAGACATCATGATGGCCAGTCGTAAAAGGGAATGGGAGATGGAGATACATGCATTGCAAGCAAGACTTGATATCAAAGACAAGGAGTTAATAACCTCCAGAGCTCAGATTGAAACAAAGCACAAAGAGGTATCAATTGTAATGTTTTCCGTTAACTGTACTTTCAGCTTATTAATCTGAACATTTTTTTTTTTTTTGATAATTGAATTTTTGGGTTCCACTTTATACACTCTAATATGTTTCTGTGGAAACCTTTCATTTTTAACTTTAATGACTTAACAACCTGGTATTTTGGCATACTGTAATAACCGATCTTTATTTAATTCTTCTTTTTTTCATGTGGGGACTGAACAATAGTCATTTATATAATAATTATAATTTTTTTTTTTTTGTGACTTTACAAAGGAGACACAAAAACATCAAAAATTTAATTCCAGGATCCATACTTTACAAGCACCTCTAACTAATTGTCATGCCCTCGTAATACATGTAACAGGAAGGTGAAAAATAATAAAAATATTAATATACTGTTAATCAATAACTACTGTATACATCACCATTATTAAACATAGTTTCAATGAATCATGTCAAGGAAGACTATGAGTGTTTTGTGTATGATGTATTCTAGCTACAGTGTGAGAATAGTAGGCCTATTTGGTAATAATTTGTTGTAGTACCTTTAATTCATAAGAAAATTGATGTTTAGCATAGTTAATTAGAAAGACAATTTCAAACATGTTATTGTTAGCATTGACTGAAACCCAGTTTATTTTTGAAAACAAAATGAGACAAAACTGTTAGTTATTAATATCAATTTTCTGTCCCATAATTGTTTATCATGAAAAAAGTTCTGACAAAATGTCAAACTTGATTTAAATAGACAAATTCCCTTTTAAATTTCTTCAAATGTGGCAAAGCCAAGCCAAACTAGTCACTCATCACAAATTTTGTTTTAGAGGTAATGACCAACAATTTGGTGATGGTTTCTGCCTGATAAATGCCCGAAATCATCAACGTTGAAGGCTGATTTATCAAATATTGTTCTTTAAATAGCTCTATGTTTAAATGCTTGCTTCATAAGGAAATGTCAGATTTAAATGATTTTTTACCATTTTATAGCTCTCATTTTACTGTTTAACCCTGTATTAATAACTAAAAATCATATTTTGCGACCAGTAACTCGTTTGGCTTGTCTTTGCCGCAAATGGTTACGTCTAAATTGGAGATTTTAGTAAACAACCACAGATATGTTTATTTATATGCATTTTACTCTTGCAAAATACTTCAACAAAATACATGTACCAGTAATAGATTGTTCCCAATATAAACATTCATAGAATATAAAAATCTTTTTTTAGGTTGGCCAACTGCGTCACAGCCTGCAAATGTCAGAATCGTCCCAGCAAAATATAACCACACAATATGATCAACAGATATCGCAACTAAGAAAGGAGGTAATTTCATATTATGTGTGTATTGAAATGTATGTTAATACCAAAAAATACATGGTTTTGTTGCTCAAGTAAAAGTAACAATTCGCAGTCAGTTGCTGTCTGGAATGTTATGTCTCCTTTTGGTTGTCTTGCTACAACATAATTTATATCAATAAAACCATTGTCTGCAGATACATTAAGGGTAATATAATAATATTTAATACTTTGTAAAGGACAATACAAAATAATCACAGGTACATATATTCTCTACAATAATTAAAATACATTAAAATTATTAAATTTAAATATTAATTAAAAAACTATTTAAAAAAGAGATATATTTGACTCTCATTCACTAAACAAATTGGTAAATTTAATTCCATATTTGAATTGCATAATTTTATATAATATTTAAGTAAGTTATTAACTTACAACTAAAAATTTGATAAGAAATGTGAATTACCTGTAACAGAGAGTTAAAGAAGACCTTTCCTATTCATTTGAATGGACTTTTAAATTGGCTGGTAATCAATTAAAGAATATTTGTAGTAAATTCTCTTTAAATAAGCAAAATCTAATTCATTTTTTGATCAGTTTCTGGTTGGAATGTAATAACTTGATTGATCTTTTTTATGAACTATTTTTTTATTAATTTTTTTTTTTTTTTGAGGTTTTTTCCCAATTTTTTTAGATAAGGCAGCACATCTTTATATTGTTTTATTTTACAGCTTAGTGGTCTACAAAAGGATTATGAAAGAGTACAGAAACATCACAGCAGACTGGCTGCTACATCGCAGAAACACAGGGATGACAAAATAGAAGAAGCAAGTAGACTAGAAACTGATTTGCTTCAAGCTGAGTTACTCATTAAGGTTTGTTAATCATGCCTTACTACTGTATATAAGTGGAACAAGGTTGTGGCCACTAATATTGATAATAATGGTCATGTACTACTGTTTATATAAGTAATTTTATTCAATATTCACATATTCACCTTCAAAATGGTTCATGGGTTGCATTATAGCAAAACAATACTAACACAAAGTAAAAATTTAATATAGAAAAAAAAAAACAAATTTGAAAATGTACATTTTCAGTACAAAGGACATTATACAGTTATCAATAAAACAAAATTGATCATAAATTTATGAAATTCAAGAACTATAGTCTATATATCATCTTTTATTCAGTAAAAAGATATACAAATAGAGGAAAAATTAAATTCATTGGCAGCCAAATGCTGAATTGAGGTTTTTGACATAGGTCTAGGCAAAATGTATATATGACATATTGATATTGTACTGTATTTTTAAATGTATAAATTTGATATACACTTCCTTTACAAATTCAGTTACGGTTTGTCATACACAGTTTTTAATATGAAGTCAATTAACC
Organism: Anneissia japonica; assembly: GCF_011630105.1. Lineage (NCBI taxonomy): Eukaryota > Metazoa > Echinodermata > Crinoidea > Comatulida > Comatulidae > Anneissia > Anneissia japonica. Next base: position 531,224 of record NW_022757468.1, read on the forward strand.
GACTGTTATTTAATTAAAAATAATATAAAATCTGGTGAAGCTTTATAAATCAGAGTTGTTCCACACTAATTATATTATAGCCTCAGTCACACAAGTTCTGTTTCACAATTATAAAGACATTTTATTCAGTCTCCGACCTACCAGTCACAATTTTTTTTCATGGCCGTCTCTAGCGGATTCATGATGTTTGCATGTTGTAACTGTATCAGCTGTCTGCTGGTTATCTTGTAGTTATCACCATGCGCAGGGGGTCCTGCTTGTATGCAGCCCTCAAAATCCAGTGTAATTTTTTTCAACTGTTAGCCTATTTGATTTTGTAGGATTTTGAAGAGAAGGCTAAAGCTTGGGAAGCACAGAGAAGGATCTATAAACACCAGGTTGAGAGTCTTGAATCTCAGAGGAAGACTCTGGCAGACAAAAATCAACTGCTCCTGGTGAATACACAAAATTAAAGAATTTTTTAAAAAGATTGTTAGATTATATGTTGTTGTTGTTGTATTGTGTTGTAGATATTCTCAATGATGTTGATATTGTTGTTGATATTGTTTGTTGATATTGATGTTGTTATTGATATTGTAGAACTGCTTATTGAGATAGTAAACCAAGCATAGTTTATGTAAACTTACTCCAAGCTTTCATCAATGTTGTTAACATGATCAATTTTGACTTAGCTCGCAGTAAGTGTACATCAAGTGTGCTTGGTTTACTATCGATGAAACAGTTCTACAGCTATAATAAGCAAACCAGATTAAACTGTTTGAATAGTTATTGATGTTGTTATTGTTCAGTGCAATATATTTCGTATATATTTCCAGAATTGTTATCTGGCACACACAGTGAATTTAAGTCCAAATTTGATTTGTACAAAATAGATTTCATATACAAATAATAGTATTTTCATTAATTTTTGGTTACTTTTTAGCAACAAGTGGAGAGCTACCGGGAAGAATTGGCAAAAACAAGGCAAGCAAATGAGCAGCAAGATCTTAATTACAAGTCCAGAGTTGTTTACTGTGAGGCTGAATTAAATCGGGTTCATGATAAATTAAATGAGAGGGATAGCAGGATTGCTGCCTTAGAAGACAATTTGCAAGAAATTACTAGCAAAAAAACAACTACTGCTGATGAAAATATAAGGATGAAGACAGAACTACAAAGAAGGAATAAAGATGTCCAGGTACTAAAAACAATAAAAGCTACAACCTATATGTGTGAAATTAATTAAGGCACAGGTGGGCAAAAAATGGTCTGTGGGATACATGCGGCTTAATGACAATTTTTTGTGAAGATACATTAAAATTTGTATTTGTGCCTAAATATAGTCATAATGACATCACATCATGACCATATATAGGCACATTATGACTATATATGGGCACATCCTGACTATATATGGGCATTCAACAGTTTTTTTATCAAAGAAATTGTGATAGTCTGGACAGAGCCATACACTAATTTAATTGTTACACTTTAAGATTGATAAAGTTTTTGTTTCATTAAAGTTTAATCCGAAATAAAACGTTTCCTCCTTACAGCGGCTGGAAGATGAAATGACACAGCTGCGTATTGAAATTCAGTCACGTGACGATCTTATAAAAGTCAGCGAAGAAGACACCCATCTCCAAAATAAAGAAATATCACAATTACAAGAAAGTCTGGCACTCAAAGACAATGTTATAAGGTAAACTAGAGCGTTTGCTGATTAATCATATGATAATAAAGACGTGTATCCCTCCCCTTTTCTCTTTTAATTCTTTGCATTTTGGTAAGATGTGTGCTTTTACAGTTTAGAAAACTTTTGTTTGTAATTTGGCAACATTATAGATAGCTGTAATTGAAAGTTTAATTCTACAAGCTTTTTCTATCCAATTGCATTTTCAGTTTTACATTACAAATTATATTACCAGAGATATGAAGTTTTAAAAAGGTATCAAGATTTTTGCGACACCCTGTACACAAACTAGTGTACTACAGTACTACACAATTTTTGATCTTTACACTTTACAGTATTGCAGGGGCATAGAAAAATCTGGGTGGGGCCAATCCGAAGTGTAAAGCACTGAGTGGATGGGGGATGTCGTATGAAATTTTTGTTATATTTTTATAATATTATAAAATAGCTTGTTTTGGAGTGGACTTACGGTACCCTGCTTCCCCCCTGGATCCACCCCTGTATTACCTGAATATCTCCATACGACTAGATGGGTAGGGAAGGCAGGGGATCAATTGCAACATACCAGACCATCTTTTTCCTTTTGATATTTCAGAACACTGAAATCTCAGAGTAAATTGCAAGAGTCAATGGAGTTTGATCAACTAGCAAACCAGTTGGAGGAAAAACAGAGGGAGAACAAAAAACTACACGAAAATGAGAAAACGTTACGGGATGAGATTCTTCGACTTCAACACAGGTCAGTAACACTCTCTACTAGAAGTATAGGTAGTCCCATCTTATTAATGAATGTAGGTCATCAATTGATTTATTTTTTTTATTTGTTTATTTATGTAGTAATTAATTGATTTGGTTATTGATTGATTGGTTATTAATTGATTAAAGAGTGGTTGAATGATGGAGTATTGCTTGGTTGATTGATTATTGTTATTTTTTTTTATTTGTTTATTTATGTAGTAATTAATTGATTTGGTTATTGATTGATTGGTTATTAATTGATTAAAGAGTGGTTGATTGATGGAGTAGTGCTTGGTTGATTGATTATTGTTATCGTGTTTATAGTCTTGATGACACACACCGAGAATGTGCTCAACTTAATTTGGAGCTAGCAAGTAAGATAGATGAACTGAGACACCTTGAAGGAACAGAGCTGAAAGAGCGGAATGATACGTACACGAAGGTTTGTTTCTCATAAATAATCAGAGAGAGCAATCTAGCTCATTGGTGGGTCCTGTGTGTGCTCAGAACCATAGAGATCTCTAGGTCCCCGGTTCAATTCCCATCGCTGCTCTCCTTGTATTTCAGCAGGAGGGCTAAAATGCAAGTTGCTATACTGTAGCTCACAATCTGATGAGACTTTAGAGCTGTTGGTCCCATCTACATTATGGCCCATGTGCATATTAAAGAACACTGTACACTCGTTGGAAAAGAGTAGGGGATTGTCCCCCAGTGTACTGCCCAATCACCACCAGAAGAATCCCACTGTAAATAAGTCTTCTTCAGAATTTTTTCAGCTTTTCGTGGGTGTTTACAGCGTATAAATTTATTCATCCACCGATTAAAAAAACTATGCTGTGGGGAGAGGGTGGATGTAAAAAGATGGGGCAGAGCCTGTTGGATTGCTACTTTGATTTTTTGTTACTATGGCAACTGTAATACCCAAATTCTGGCCAAATGATAGATTGCTGGTTAAAATGTAAAGATTTAGTATTATCTTTTATTTTTTTATTGCAGAAAATAACAAATTCTATATTTAGTACTTTCTCAACTGTCTTATAATGTGGACCTTTTCCAATTTGGTTGGGGGTGGGGGGGTTGCACTCATTTATTGATGGTCATGTGAACAGGCCTGTTTCCCATTCTGTGAATTAGTACACGTGTGAATGTGGCTTCTGATTAGTCAATATACAATTGCTCTTTTCTGATTCTGTGACCAAATTTTGACCCAAAGTTATCCGAGAAATGCAGGAGTCAAGAAGATGTCTTTCAGTCTACATTGGAAGGAATGCGCAAAGAAATTGCTTCACTTACAAAAGACCTTCACGATCGGGACAAGGATGTGGCTTATTTGAGCACCAAAGTTTCTACATTACAAAATAAACTCACAGAGTCTTCAAGATTAGAAGATTCAAAGAATCAAATACAAGTAAGTTAATATTTTTTTTACTGAAGCAATTAAAGGCATTGAGTAGCCAATGGCATGATTTTGGTAGTGCTACAGTACTTCTAAGTTTATTTTCATAATGATTCTCTGTTGTTTTACTCTTCATTTTAATGTTTTTTTTAAGAACATCTAAACCATGATTACTTAATATTTTGATTGCTTTCCCCAAATTATTTTTGTAGGGTAGGCATTTAATTAGGGGTGGGGGATGGAACAGGACATTTATTCTTGGAATCATTTACAGAAAATGATGTTCTAAAGCTTTTATTCAAAGCAGGGAGCTTAATAAAACAGTAGGCAGGATTTCTAAGAAATTTGGGGTAGGGGACTCTATTTTTTTTCTTCTTTAAAAGACAGTTTGAGTCCACAATAACCTCAGCTCCACCATGGTTGGAGTGAATATCGTGTGTCTGCATAACACTCCAAATCCAATACATTAAATTATTGCAAAATGTCAAATGTTTGGAACTAAATTTAACAACTTCAAATTCAAAATAGTAAAATTCAAAATGGCATTTAAAAAGGGGTTTATTTGGAACATCTTCTTGAACCCCCCAGCTACAGGCTTTTAGTGAAAATATATACAGTTAGTTACAGACCAATAAAAGTATTGTAAGTAGTTTTACTACATACATCTTTAAATTTGTATTGTGCAGGTAGAGAATAGCTTATTGAGACAACATCTAAACACACTCCAACACCAAGTGGAATCGGCTGAACATAATCTAAGAGAAAGACTGAGCAACCAATTACAAGAAGCAGACATTTCCATTGCTGAGATGAAAGAAGATGAAGAGAGGTGCGATTTACCTATTTAAATCTATAATACTAGTTTTGATGTAGTGCAAGGTTTATAGTTTAGTATAAAAAACACCTTCTGAATCTGATGAATTTTTTTTAAGCCTAAATCAATTTTGTGGGGCTCTTCCCTGCTCACATACCTCATCTTTTTCTCTTTTTTTCTTTGCCATTCCCTCCCTTCCTCAAAAATAGTTTCCTGCTACTATTTCCTTTCCTATATTGATACCCTTCCCTTTTTTTGTGCCACCATTATCTTTCCTGCCCCTTTTCTTACTGCCTCTGTTCCTTCATTTTCCATCTTAGACAGTACCTACCCTCTGTTCTCTCTTCACATTTCTCACTTTGCCTCTTTCTTTCAGCATATCCATTCTTCGTTTTTCTTTCCCCTTCTCCTTTTCCCTCTTCTTCGTCGTAGTAATTTTCAACACATACTATTTTAAAATGTTTCTCTTTATTGTTATTAGGAAACTTGAAATCTTGAGGATTGAGCATAGAATCCAGCTTCAAGAGATGAAAAACCGCCTTAGTGAGACAGTCAACCGATATGAAGCACAAATTGAGAAGTTAAAGGCAGATAAAGAGAGTTCACATTTCAATGAGAGTGAAGGCAGACATTCCATTAAACGTATGAAAAAGAAATATCATCTCAGTTTAATTTTTTTCTTTCATCTGGGGTGAAGGCTGATAGGGGATCGAAAGCCTAGAACTGGGACTTGTTGATTTAGTAAGGGGTGCTATCTGGCAAAATATAGTGACATGCATTGATTTTTAACTACTAAACCATACACTTTAATGAGCAAATATTCAATGTAGGATGCCTGGGCTTTTTTGGTTTTACTCTCACCTCACCCTCATACTTCTCAGCTTAACTATGTATAATTGTCTTTGAGCCCTAAAATTATGCCTAGGCCTATTAAAAGTAAATAATCCCCTACTCTGCTATTCGTCTATATTATTAAATAAATAGAATCACACCAGCTCAGAGGCTCACCATTTAAGTGGTTTTTTTTTAAAGTGAACTCAAACATGTTTAGCAGCTAATGCCAACCTAGGTGTGTTTGAAATGTTTAAGTAATATATTGGTCTTTTTTTTTAAAGATTCATCGTCAAATAGGCATAAATTTTTCCAAAATCCGGATACATCTCAAGAGTTACTCAGTTTTCCAGAGCTTATAACGCAGTCACAGTCCTTCCAGTATGAGGTATATTGTTTTTTTGGTTTTTTTTTAATGCTAGCCACTTGGGTTTCTTGTAATGATTAAAAATATGTTTGCCTTTGTCTATTTATTAGTGGTTAAAGGCAGGTTTAAAGCAATGTAAATGAGTAGCATTATCGATGACGATCATTATTTTTTTTTGCTACATTTGTTTCAGCGTCCTAATTCCAGGGCTTCCGTGACGAGTAGCTTTGTTGCTGAAAACAAGAAACACACTAACGATCTGGAGAAACTGCTCAATCACCACATCACAGATCTTGAGAAGAGAACTGATGAGACAATAGGTCGCTATATTCCTAAGCCAAACACTGGTACAGACGTTTAATGTGTCAATCACCCAGTGATTTTATTTTAATAAAATGATGGCAGATCCAAAAAGCATAATCCACAAATGATTATAGTATTATATAATTTAAAATTTAAATAATCTTTAAAATTACAATAACATGTAAATTAACACAAATATGAATTGAACACTACATTTTATAGTAAATAAATTTTCCAAAATGAGTATGTTTATTTTTCTATGTACAATGATGTGTCAATTATTTCATCTGTCTTTTCCATAGAGATTCATATGAATAGCATCATATTTGTTTATTGCGTATCCTGTAAAGTCCAACTCAGACAGCATTGTACGGTACAGCCCGACACGATTTGTCGTCGGGAGCAGTCTTTAGGTTGTCATGAGAGTAT
>NW_022757468.1:538865-552563 GCF_011630105.1 Anneissia japonica
TACGATTTACCTATTGTCGTAATGTGAATTTATTTCAATGCCTCAGGTCTGTTTATTCCACTTATGTTTAACGAGAGTTTAACGTTTTACTAATGATGTACCCTTTGTTAACAATCGATGAATATCATAATTATGTTAATATCGCCCCATTACGAGATTCATGATGTGCTCGTAACCATTTAGCTCACGTTCTTACCAGAGAGATGCTTGTGTAACACCTCTCTGATTCTTACTGATTGTATTCTCGTTTCTGAAAACAATAGGTGTCATTAGTTGAAGTGCGTACAGTAATAATAATAGCGAATAAAGTTGGTAAATTGCCTAAAAAAAATCAGGTCACCTAGCTATTAATATGTAAAAATCAAACCGGAAATTTACAATATCCGAATTAACCAGGCATGTTTTTTTTTTTCTTAAAATTTCCTTCCTAAGAAATTGTATTTGTTTATACGTATTTCGTATGTACAGTTAACTATCAATCTGTATCATGGAGTGTATTCAAATGGCATTAAATCACCTAAACTACTTTAAGCCAAGCCTGTATGTAATATATTTTGTTTTTTTAAATTCACGTACAGTGTATGTACTGTACTATCTCAAAAAGAAGCCTATGCTATCTTCAAAGAGGCCCGTGGGCCTCTACTCGAGATGGGATTCTTTTCGAGGCTAATTTTGCAAACTAAAGGGGTGGGGCCTTCAATTCGAGATGGGCTTTATCTCGAGATTATGCCCACTGGGTTCAATTCGAGGTTTTACGGTAGAAGTGTAAATACCGTAACAGAACAGGAGGGTACCATTTTCAATATATTCCAAAATATGTAATAGCGATCATAAAAGCATAACTACAGAGGTGTCACACTATATCACGGAGGTATTTTTATACCTCCATGACTATATGTACGAGATTTTTACGTGTATGTTACTATACCGTATGTCCGTATTCACTATACGATCTGAAATTTAGGGTACTTTAAAGTTAGATTGAAAGCATAGAATCGCGTTCGGGTTCGGCTGGGACGACAAAGCAATTTTCTCAAAACGTTTGATAGAGTTTTACGACATCTTTTCATTTGCATGGTATATTTATATTCTTGGCAACATATTTAATAGGCCTAGTAAATTTAATTCCAATGTCCAACAAGTTCGATTTTGTGAAATGGTTACACATTTTATGACAGATGTAGGTGTTTATTAACAAGGTTGTTTATGTCAGCATCTGGAGCGGTGCTGTGGGGTGATTAAATGCTTGCCTTCCATGTTCGATTCCTAAACAAGGGTAACAGGATCTTTTCTCACGAAAAACAAAAACAAAAAAACAACTCCATTCCCTAAAGTAAGATGTAGCGCATCTTGTTTTGTATGTCTGTCTTGTCGCAGATTAAAGTGGTTAAGTTATTATTGGCATATCATTGACGTTAAAAATACTAAGCTACCTTAGGCATTGAGAGTGAAGATGTAGGTGGATAACCTTATCTGACGATGTTGTTTTTTAAATTTCTTTTCATAATTGCAATCCAGTTTCCACTCTGTCCCACTTGAAACGACATAAGTGTATAATCACTCAGATCGCAAGACAATACCTTATTGTGATCATGATGACTTTAGATTTTATAAAAATGAAAATAGGCCAACAGTATCTTGTGGTTAAACATCGCTCTTTCATCAGTGACTATAGTACAGTAGCTCTAAATCGCCCACAGTGTCCTGACTACAATAAACTGTGACATATTCAAACTACAGACGGAAAAAATAAAACTTAAAGCGCATGGGAAACACCATCAATGTTTTTGTCATATAAGCTGCGGTAAGACATAGAAACATACACTCGATGAATTTGCAATTATTATACCTTGACTTATTCAATGATTCAAAAAAATGTACAATAATAATGAATACCTCTCTATTATTTAAAATATGTATTTAAAAAAAATTTAAAAAAAACTCCGGTCCCGGCATAGCAAAGCAGATCGGATGAAAAATGATACGAGAGGCTGTTATGTGGTGAAAAGCAACGAGGACTTAACATCTTGTTGTAGAAGGTTTTATGAAATAGGATCAGAATTTATTATTTTAGGGATAAAATCACTGAAGACTACAACAATAAGGATGGTGGTGATAATGCTCCAATGAATCATGATACTTACTAATCATAATTCAGGCCCTACAACTAAAAGTTAAAGGAAATGAGATAACACGCTCCATTGGATTCGTTCCGGTATCGTTCATTCACAGATATGCTACCTATAATTTTGAGCGTCGTCCTGTACCAATCCACATCATGCCATGATGAACCTTTGATATGTACTTTTGCTAGGCTACAAATAAGCTATGCCAACTATACATTATTATAGCACTGGGCTGCATCTGGCTAAGGTTAGTTAGAAGTGAATCGTCACAAACAGAACACAATGTGTACTGCCAGTTATTTAGTAAGTAGCCCATAGTTGGATATTGGTCCATAATTTTACTTATCATTGTCCCACTCCCACACGTGTCTGAATGTAGGATGATCCCGCATTATGCTTGTTACCTCCATGTAGGCCTAATGAGGTAATAGCATAGCCCTACACTGATGTTTTGTCTGTCTGCCTTTTCTGTCTGTTTAAAGTAGGATTACGCAAAAAAAAAATAATAATAATTAATATCATAATTTCAGTAGATTTGTAAATATTGATAAGAATAATGGATTAAAGTTTTGAGTGAAAAGGTCAAAGGAGAAGTTAAGGTCCTTGAAACTTATCCCTCGAGTAAAAAAAAATGGAATCGTTCAAATTAAACGCCCTGCGTGCATTAATATTCAGGCACGTGGGTGGGTGGAGGGGAGGTATTATTATATATGAAGTGACTGCACTTTTAGAATTTTAGTATTTATTTACATTTTATTCTTTGTGTGATAGCTGTCTGTGATGATATAGGCCTACATATCTTAGAAATGTCTTTACCGGCTGGGGACGCCGTTAAATAATAGCTTTTGCGCGATACACTTTTTGAACAGCCAAAAGTAAGTTTTAGTTCACACTCGAGCAACGCAAACGCAAGTAAGTAAATTGCTTTGATGTGAACCAAGCTTTAGTACCAGGTTACCAGCATCGGAATCGAACTTACGAGCCGGTGGGAAATCCTAACTTCCCACTAACCGACGTCGCTTCCACACCCAATGCACCCATGGAGTTGATTTTCATTTTAGGCAGTACGTATGTAGTTCTTCCCCCTGTTAAACTTCCTTATATAATTCATCTCAACAACTTCCTCGTCAAAATATTTTTGCCTAGACAAATTATTTCCTGACTATAAGATGCGCTTATTGTTGTCCTCAACTTTCACATAAATTTCATGGGATTAGTCATAGCTAATTTGCATACAAGTACGAGCAAAATTTATACAATTTGAAAGTAACAACACTCCCTACGGCCATGATTTACAAAAACATACATTAATGAATTATTCGAAGTGATAAATCCACGTCTTGCGTCATCGAAGCTCAATGTGAGATGTTAATTGTTCAATAATAGATAGGCCTACAAAATAATAACTAGGTAAGGTAGGCCTAAACACCGGTTTAAAATAGGATTTGTAGTTCTAAAGTATGGCGTTTGTGTTGTACGAGGTTGGGGTTCCAGTCCTGCGCTCACATAATTCTAAGTTTGATGAATCAACGCAACACAGTGGTAGTCCCACTTTGCAAGTCGTACTTAACATTTATCTCACATTGGAATCCATGTTTTAGATACGGTACCTAAAGATAGGCCTATAGGCCCTACTCATTACCCAGTATATAATTTGATTTGATAACAATAACATGTAAGGTTGTACAAACAATGGCTAGGCCTAGACGTAGGACTAATGATAATTTAATGTTTACTGGAACGGCTAAACTGAGAAAAAAATAGGTGTGTGTACAAATAATGCAATAATAGCATCGTGGATTAACATAAATTTACTGATATTACGTCTTACATTTATAGCGGAAATGTATGTAATTTCTGGAGTGATACGCGCGTATTATGGCACTAAGACATTAACCTCGGATTCTACTTAATCCAATGTCTTCGTTATAAAGAACTTCAGAATAATGCATATTTCTTGAGCGAGAGCAGCGTCATTCTCAACCGCTGTAATTTATCAACCTGTCATGTTTTAATGATGTTAATTGCAAATTGTCATATATTATTTAACTCACGACCGAATACAGTCTACTTCTTTAAAAATATGCATAACTTTCTTAAAATGTTATGACGTCAGAATACAAATGCTGAATGACTAACATGACTGTATAGAACCTACCCACCGCTCCTCGTGGATAACTCAATCCAATTGGCGTCCGCCAGGAAGTTTCCGCAAGGTATATAAGATGACATAGCTTCAACTGCCGTCCAACAACAACATTGTCACCGTTATTCATAATTGTCGTAACCGTTGATTTCACAGAGAAACTTGGAAGTAGCTTACTAAGAGAATAAGAATAAAATAGTTGTTTGAAAACAGGAGGATATGATGAAGCTTAGCGTGTTAACATCAACCGTCTGGTGTGTTTTTTCGATGGTATTCTGTCAACTGCAGGCAATTAACCATGGTGAAGGTAAGCCTACCGATTTTACTAATAAAACAAGTTTTCTAATTTAGCCAACATAATTAATTTAGAGTTGCAACCAATTTACTACGGTATACAGTAAGTCTAGTAATGACCACTAAATTATGGATAATCTCGACACAATTAGAGGCTATAATATACCAACGGATATCAATGAATACATCCAACTATTATTATTAATAGGCCCTATAGACTTCTGAAATAAAACAAATATTTGTGTAATAAGGTTGTCGCGTTATGGGTAATGCTCAGTGTTAAGGAACGTTTTTGATAACAGAACGAGTCTCAGTTTCTGCTGATATGTTTTAAGTTTTAGGCCTCCTCTTGAAAGACAAAACAAAAAATAAAATGTATACACTCCCGCCCCTGCCAAAGCCAAGTATATCTATACCATTGTCTCTTCTCACTCTCCTGTCGATCTATCATTGTGACTGCGAATTGTTCTCATTGTTCGCGTCGCGTTCTTGATTTGTGATCCCGGACGAATAGATATTGTAAATTTTTGAATTGTTTTGCCTGCATAAATCGAGTTGATATATAGATCAACGCGTTTCTTGTAACCATTTTATTCGTACTACTATTTTTATCATGGTATGTATAACACAAATATTGTCTGTGGCGGATGCAGGATTTGGCGGTAGGGGTTGCGTGAGGGTCCACCTCACTGCCACCACCATGGTTGGGTCTGAGGGAATAGAACATTTTTAGAATAGGGGCCTCTTAGGCGCGGATCCAGAGTTTTAGCTCGGTTTCCATAGAATCGCTCGCCCTATCGGCGACAGTCGTGGTTTACAGACGAATCGGGGTGCCTTCCCGATTGCTAAAGGCACCTAGCAATGCACCCTGATTCGTCTGCGTCTGCAACACAATCGGAAAAGTTGAACCAGGTTCAACCTTCCCGACAACTGTCGGCGACTGTCGCCGATAAGGTGAGTGATTCTATGGAAACCGAGCTTTACCCTGACTATCGCACATATGGGGTCCCTGAGTAATGTTTGCTTGTTCCGTCGCTTTTATTCCGGGACTTCTATTGATGAATGAATACATACTGAATTCATAATTTTCCCCCATTTTACCATGGACAATTAATAAATTGCGATGATGAAGATGATGATGGTGTGATGATGATAAGGAAGAGAAGGAGGCATCGTATCAGGTGACGACAGGCTCCTGTGCAAGGTTAATAACAGCACTTTGATATGAATGTCAACAGAGGCACACATTTTCCAATGCACACAATCGGACAACAGCAATTATCTACAATTTATATAATCGGTACTTTCTCTACTGTTATGAAAATATCATATATCTAAAAAAAATACGTTATATGCAGGCTCGGAAGCGGAAAGTTTAACCTAAAATTGTGATATATGTTTCATGTTGTTTGTTGAATGGTCTTTAATTATTCTAATATGACCACAACATAAAGGAGAACACTTTGTCACCTACAAAGTTCAGACCCATATACATTTATATTTCCTTAGGTCTAAATCATAACAAAGTCCGCTCTATATCCATTTTCAGGAAATTATACATTTTATGCATGCACCGACGTAGGAATTTTGTTTTATGTTGTTTGTTGAATGGTCTTCTTTAAAATATTACAGTCTAATATGACCACAACATAAGGAAGTCCATACCGTAATTGTTAATAATAGTTAATAGATAGTACAGAGAATTATCACAATCCTCATACACATGTTAAATCCAATTTTGTTAAAAAAGTAAATAAAAAATTACGTTTTCTGTGCACGCGCCGACGTGGAATGATTAACCTTATAATTTTGTTAATAATGCGGTTCTAGAATTTTATTTACATAACGAATTGAGCCGTATGTTGCTTTTATACTGAAAACTTCTCATTCAGACTCTTTTTAAATTTTTTATTTTATTTACATAATGAATTCAGCCGTATGTTGCTTTCATACATAAAATATGGTGTTTTTGATTTTATAAATAAAATTAAATCAACAAAGTTTTTTAACTTGTTATTTATTTCTATGCATTACTGACGCGAAAAGCCGGGGATGGGTGGGTTTATTATTGTCAAGTTCCTATATTTGTGGTTGTTCTGTCAAATGGAAAACAAAATAGTGTTAGATGAATACGGTATGATCCAACCTGGGTTTAAATTAACTTAAAATTTATCGGCGACAAAAATATGTCGGCGACAGTCGCCGACAAGGTGAGCGATTCTATGGAAATCGAGCTTTACCCTGACAATCGCACATATGGGGTCCCTGAGTGGGCGGGGTCATAGTAAGAGAACGTAATTCTTGCTTGTTCCGTCCCTGAAGACTATTTTAGACCATGGGGCTGGGGGAGAGGTTGTTTGTGGTAGTTCTAGGGTTCTCCTAGCTTCGGAAAGTTTTGTGTTCTAGATGCTGAGAAATGCACTTAACGTGCATTACGAGATTCTATTGATGAATGAATACTCACTGAATTCATACTCACTGAATTCATAGTTTTCCCCCATTTTACCATGGACAAAATAATTGATGATGTGATGATGATAAGGAGGATAAGGAGGCATCGTAGCAGGTGACGACAGGCTCCTGTGCAAGGTTAATTAACAGAGGCACACATTTTCCAATGCACACAATCGGACAACAGTAATTATCTACAATTTATTTAATCAGTAAATGCTAAATCCAATTTCAATAAAAAAAAAAAAAAAAAAAAAACGTTTCCAGTGCACGCGCCGACGTGGAATGATTAACCTAATAATCTTGTTAATAATGCGGTTCTAAAATTAATCTTTAAAAAAAATAATAATAACGCATTTGTACCGCCACCAGTTGGAAAAGCAATTAATTATGCATAAATGTCTTCTGTGATTGGTTGATTGCCAACATTTCAATACTTAGTGGGTGGGCGGTCGGATATAATGCGTAGGCCTAAAGGATAACGATAACGATATAAAAGCTAAAAAGCAATTGTTCATATAGAAAATAAAAGAAATAAGAGAAGTTTTTACACTAGAACGATTCGATAACGATTTATCAGTTATGCGATAACAACATATTTTGACAAATCAAATCAGATGACGTCATAATCATGGGAAAACATTAAAGTCGTCGTAGTAGCAACGATTTTATCGTTTGTCCATGATTATGACGTCATCTGATTTGATTTGTTAAAATATTTTGTTATTGCATACACGATAAATCGTTATAGAATCGTCCTAGTGTAAAAACTTCTCTTATTTCTTTTGTTTTCTATATGAACAATCGCTTTTTAGCATTTTTATCGTTATTGTTATCGTTGAAGTGTAAACAGGCCTTAACTCTCATAATTTCATATTTTAAAAAATAGTGTATATGATCACGTCCCATGATAGATTACATCCACAGGGTGCCCCTAAGCCAAAATTTCAAAATTGAAGAAATTGCGTTTTTCCGAATCACGACAGATAAGATTGAGTAGATTAGGCCTACTGGTTAAAATGTAAAAATTTTAAATTTTATTTTAAATCACAGAAAATCACAAATTTATACTCAGTACATTCTCGACTGTCTTGGAAATGTGGACCTTATCAAATTTGGTTGGGTGCGTTATACACACTCTTAGTAACACCCCACCTACTGGACGGGCCTTGAAACTTTACATTTTACTTGCCAATTAATGCAGTATTATATGCTTATCAGATATCTTCTAAATTTCTCAGTATTTAAAAAAAAATTCTTTTTCTATTTCCAACGCTGTTTGATTTGAAATTTACATACCATTCACGTCGTTGCTCTTTTTTCCGTGTTCGTTTTCAGTCTCTCAGTGCTCGGTGGTCATTTTGACTTTCTTTTTAGAAGTACCGTACTGTATCAAAGTGTGTTCGTAAGTTTTAAGCTCTAGGTCTACAATTAGGCTACCAACTCCATTAAAGACTTGGTTTTTGTTTTGTTTTGTTTTTTTGGTTTTTTTTCGAATGCTATTCGTTAAAATAATGAAGTAATAATTAATTAATCAAAAAGTAATAATTAAAATAATTTTATTTAAAAAAGATTATTTTGTCGATATATTTTTGACTTTAATTTAGGTAGGTGGCATTTCTGACAGAAAGAGTTGGAATTCGCCAGACCACCAGGCACTGCTATCACTTTATATCGGTGCGAAGAGGTCTGGATCCGCTCCTGCCTCTAGGTGCCCGGATTTGCACTGTCATACCTTACAAAAATACAATACAACAATTATTTTTCTTAATAACTTTTAGGGGGGTGCGACCGCACCGTCTGCACCCCTCTGCATCCGCCCCAGATTGTATGTCATTTTGTATGTACAATATCTTTATTTGTTTTTTGTTGTTGTTAACCTTTCGCCCCAACATTGTGGTGTCTTTTGTTGTGAATTATTTTACATTTTAGATAATCATAATAATAACGGTGATTTAACGATGATGTTATAATTACCACGCAACTACACCAAATAAAGAAAATGAAACAAATTATATTTTTATACAAATTTATCCGAGTGTTCAATTGATTTCTTGAAAACTGCCATATTAAAGTCTCTATTTTAACTTGGCAATTAAAGAAAAACAAATAACGATCTTTTAGGCATTTTTCTGAAGGGGATTTTCATAAAAATTGTGAGAGTCCAAACATATTAGCCAATTAACAAGTATACGAACGCAACCAAATAATACAACGTTTAATTTTAACGTTACAGACGTTTGATATATAATATATATCTTTCTATCCAGAAGTGATTAACACAATTATTAGTACTTTAAAAAAAGATATCTGATAGATTTTTCTATCTTGCAAATATCTTTATTCTTAATATTTTAATTCTGAAATAACTTACTTTTTGGAAATGTGGTAATGTAAATTCCCAGTAGTCTACAAAGTTGTCAACTGGACGATATTTAGAATACCCATTACCCAGTTACAACTCTGTAAAAGTTTTACGTTAAAATAATTTTGTACAAAATATTTTGAAGTAATTTCACAACTAAATAACGTTGCAACGTTATGTTGAGGTTTTTAAACAAAGGCCTACCTTAACTACAAGGTTCATGAACGTTAAATTGTGCTGGCAATGTCTTTCCAAAATGTAGTTCCATAATGAAGTATTCCACCGTGACCATCCTAACAAAATTAAATCAAATCAAATTTTTGACTTGTTTTTACCAATGTATGTGCATTCATGTTGCTATAGTTTTATTAATAATTCATACCTGAACATTTAACTAATAAATACAAATATATTTTAAAAACCTTTTTATATTATCAGAGAAAGTGAATTAGAATTCACTCCTCCTTGATTAACTTCATTTTATTTTACAAAAAAAAAAAGATGATCCATTACAACTTGTGAGATTCGTGCATATACTGTATGCTGTTATCTATCTGAAGACGAAATAGAGTGAAATATAATCATAATTTTTAATGTTTCTAGCTTCATCTTAACAGCAATAATATACAAAGGGGGTATACGGATGAGCCCTGTTGGTAAAGAAAAATCTAACCATCATTAATTATTAGTTATAACGCATATTTCATATCAATTAGGATTTTTTTGATGATGAATTCGCCAAACCATCGTTATCTTTACATTTTATTACTTTACTATACTGCTTTTGTTCTCGTTAGCATTATTTTTTTCATGGCTATTGCTTGCTTATATTGTTATTGCTATTGTTGTTATTTTATTGTTATTATTGTTAATACTATTGTTGTTATCGTCATTATTATTTAAGTGCAGCACGATAACACTTTAACAATCTACAGTTAATGATATTTTTATGATTTCTTTTGTTTAGATATGCAACACCGACTTGTCGGTATTAATCACCTTGATACACTAACACATAATCAAGTGAATAAAAGAGCGACGATTAAACCAAAGAAAAACCTGTGGCCGGCAGGAAGAATACCTTACATACTGGACCCAGACTTTAGTAAGTTGAAAAGGGGTGTGTAAAACAACGAAAGTGCATTCGAAAGGCACTTTTGACGCGTAAGATGGTGAATAATTGAGCCAAAATTTCAAGCGCATATACATTGCTTTTGTACCTTGTATACGATAGTGATTTACACATGGTACCGCGATTTCTTAGTCTTAATCTTTTCTCGTATGGAAAGCGCTGGTACGACTATTTTTTCATTTAAAGTGATTGTGTGCGCATAGTGCCTAAAAACATTTGCGCATGGTACTACTGTTGAAATGTAATAATTTGCGCGTATCACCATTTCTATCAGATTGCAAATAGAAAGGAGATATTTGCATTTACAGACACATGTGGTTTTTCCCATATCAAAACTGTATGTCATCGAAATCTCATTACGGCCCACGAAATATGTAATTTAAACTGTTACCATAAAAAGTACTATTCATTTTCAATAATCATTAACATCATTTTTTGTTACTTTTGTTGTCATTATAAGGCGAGGAAAAAACACGTAATATACATGAAGCCATGCAAAATTGGGAGAATCGAACTTGCATAAGGTTCGTTCAACGAGAACCGGATGATCAAGATTACGTATACTTCGAAGAACACCATTCAAGGTATCGTTAATCAATTATTTTTATCATGATCTATTGCGAGGTAGGGCCTAATGCATTTACAGATATTTTCATACAAATGCATACATGTTTTAAAGTGATACCGTCATGAATTGATGTTTTGTTATAAATCAGTCCAGAATTAATCGTTTCTTATGTATATATGCATTTTCATTTAGGGGTGGCGCCAGTGGGTGGGAGGGGGTTGTGGCCCATCTGTCGGGAAATTACCCTGTCGAGGAAATGCTGACCCCACCGCTGTTTACAATCAACTTTAACGAGTATAGGACTCAATCTGTGAAAACAATGCTTCTCATTGAAAAATAGACATCCATGATTTTCAACCATTCCCTGCGACGCAATGTGTACACATTTATAATGTAAACGCAGCGTAATATAGTGTAGGCCTACTCATGCTTAATGGGCATTGGCTAGTTAAAGAGCAATAATAATGCCTGGGCATGCCACAATAGACGCTCATTACTGACAGAGATTCGTCACTGAATATTGTATTTGTCGATATTAACAACTTTGACATGATAATCCATATTGAATGAATTGTGTCTGAATTTTCTTATAGGTGTGAAACAAAGACTGGCCGCACTAGAGGAAAACAGATTACCTATTTAGGCGCATGCGCACGAAATGTTGGAAATATAATGCATGAGCTGGGACACATAATAGGATTTTACCACGAACAGGTAACTTACTATCTACGTGAAAAGTTTTATAAAAAGGTGTGAATTCATATTTCTACAGAGAGAAAACAAGGACGGGGGCACTGGTTTCAGTATTATTCTTTAGTTATTCAATTGTGTAAAGTAATCAAAACAGGAAGGGAATATTGTATTGCACCATCTTTTCCCACAAAGACTTCTCTTAACTACTCCATAGGGGCGTTATATTTACTTTGGAAAACTATAATAAATAATTATTTACAACTCATATATGTTAATATATTAGACTCAGTGTATTTCGTTTATATTGAAAAAATATGAATATTGAATATACGAAAATTTAAATTATTTTTACTATTTTTAGTATTATAGTATCATTAATGCTAGAGATAATATTATTCTAGAGTAATGATTTGAACCTAAAGGTACGTGGTACCCGAGACTTTTCGTAACCCGTTTTTTTTTTAGTGATTCTGCCTCGGACTTTTCTTTTTACTTGTAATGACGTGGTTATGAGAAGTTCCGAGTTGACGAATTTTCTGTCATTCAAAAAGTACTGAACAGAAGAGGGAGCCATTACTTTTCTGCAAAAAACTAAATGCGTGAATTCTTAAACGTCTAATGCATAAAGTAATCAAAACAGGAAGGGAATATTGTATTGCACCATCTTTTCCCACAAAGACTTCTCTTAACTACCCCATAGGGGCGTTATATTTACTTTGGAAAACTATAATAAATAATTATTTACAACTCATATACCGGTATGTTAATATATTAGACTCAGTGTATTTCGTTTATATTGAAAAAATATGAATATTGAATATACGAAAATTTAAATTATTTTTACTATTTTTAGTATTATAGTATCATTAATGCTAGAGATAATATTATTCTAGAGTAATGATTTGAACCTAAAGGTACGTGGTACCCGAGACTTTTCGTAACCCGTTTTTTTTGTAGTGATTCTGCCTCGGACTTTTCTTTTTACTTGTAATGACGTGGTTATGAGAAGTTCCGAGTTGACGAATTTTCTGTCATTCAAAAAATACTGAACAGAAGAGGGAGCCATTACTTTTCTGCAAAAAACTAAATGCGTGAATTCTTAAACGTCTAATGCATTTTTATACCAATATTAACATCTAATTGTCAGTGTTCTACAATCAGTGCCAAAATTGCTAATATTCCCAGTTAGGCGTATTAGAATTCATACTGTAAGAAAATATGGTGGCCTAAAGAATAAACAATAACGATTGTGATTAATATATAGGAAAAAGAAATATTTTACGGAATTGCTAATTTATCAGAAACTAATAGGGTTAGCTTACAAAAAACAAAATTTAAAAATAGCCAATTTAAAAATCGAGACCCTTATACAAACATTAAGACAAGAAATAAATATCTTTGTATTTTTGTATTTCTAACTGTATTATATTTATGATTAGTAATATATCAGTTGAAAGCTACAAAGTAAACAATTTATCTTTACTGCTTAAATAGCACATTTGATTTCATTCACCAGAACCGTCCAGACAGGGATAAATATATAAAAGTACTTGTTGATAATATTGATGCGTCGAAACTACCAAATTATCGAAAATACTCCAGAAGTGAAACACGAACAATCGGTTTTGCATACGACTATGAAAGCATAATGCATTATAGTAATAACGCGTTCTCAAATGGTAATGGACCGACGTTCAAGATTAAGAAAATTGCATCTGGTTTTAACTTCACAGTGGGCCAACGCAGACGAGTCAGTGACCTAGATGTAGCCCAAGTGAGAGAAATGTATAAATGCAACAAATTATCCGTTAACGGTAAGTTGATCAATATAGGCAATGTTCAAATATAAATAATATAATAATAAGTAATAACGCTGAAGCATAAAAGTTCGATATTGCCAGCCAATATCGTACTATATATATA
>NW_022757468.1:552678-555130 GCF_011630105.1 Anneissia japonica
AACTCAAAATAATGCAAAAAAGATTATCAGGATTATATCTGGCTGTCATCCACTTTCTCACTCTTTTCCTTTATTTTGTAATTTAAGCCTTAAATTGCCTGATATTAATGATCATTCTCTTCAATAGTGTACATTTTTGTACTCATCCATTGCATCAATTCTTCCAAATATATTTTGCAATATTTTCAGACCTAATTTTTTTCTATGTAACTAGAGTACAAGGGCTATGTCTCAAATTTATATCCCCACCAACAGAACAAGTTATTTAATAAAAATAATAATTTGCGATTTGTATAGCGCCTCCCGTTGGACCAACCTCGAGGCGCTTGACAACAACGGAAGGAAACGGACAAGAGAAAAAAAAACCATGAACCTAGACTAACATGAACCTAGACTTTATGCACCAGCAGATCAAAATTCCCCCTGGAGCAAGGGATCTCATGGGAACCACACCCTCATCTCTTTATTTAAAGAATCCTTTTCACGAGCCTGCTGACAATACTAAAATCAGTGATATACTTACAATTAATGGTTATTGATCTATTGTATTTCCAAAATATAATTTGCAAGTTGCATTGGGTATATCGACAGATTACCTGGACTATTTAGCCAATGTTGACATTTGCTTAGCGAAAGGCCAAGAGTGTTCTAATTTGGCAGTCCATATTTCCTCTGTACGTGTGGTTATGAGATTATTGTACAGCAATATTAACAATTTTTTGTGAGTTACAAGGGATAAAGTAAGCATCACGATTGCTTCAATCGTTTTTGTTATGTTTTACTTTAAAAAAACAGTGGCCTATACCATATTCCTTGTTGCATTATGTCTGTAGGCCAAGTATGTACTGTAACTTCGAGTAAGTATTACGAAATACATTTTCTTAAATTTTCCAGACACTTGTATTACGAACAACGGCTTCAACTATCGAGGAACCTTAGATTATACCGTCAGCGGTGTAACCTGTCAACGTTGGAGCTCAAATTGGCCCCACAGCCACCAACTTTTCACACAAACCAATGTAAATGACAAGGGACTTGGGGATCACAACTACTGCAGAAACCCAGACGGTAGAGAAAGACCATGGTGTTTTACGACAAAGAAGAAGCCTACCTGGCAGTACTGCGACTTAAAGAATTGCTAAGTTGAGACCTACTCTGTTTAGGGGCTAACATACCAAGTGTGGACCCTGATCTGTGGCCTAGGACCGTATTTATGAGTGATCGAGTATTCAATGTGAGCGAAGTAAAAAAAAGTCAAAAACAACTTAATAAACAATATGTTAAAATTTTCATTGATTCAACGAATATTTATTAATAATTTGTTTCTTAAAATTTATTTATATCTATGTCTATTACTATATAGGCCTATGTTATCTATTTTGCTCCTCCGCCGAGGAGGGTATGTTGTATTCACCGCTGTTTGTCTCTCTGTCTATCTGTTCGTTTGCAGGATTAACTAATTAATGGATAATTAGTGAAGTGGTAGATTATTGGTCTAAGGAAGAGTTGATTTAATTTTGGGATGAAAATGTCAAAGGTGAAAATCAAGGTCATGGAAATTCGAATAATTTCCTTAAAAACTTACCCTTGGGCATAACATAAAATAATGGATTCGCCCGGCTCGCTCATAAACACCCGGTATGTCTTTAAGCACAGAGCAGGGGTATGCACTCTATGAAGTGCTGAATTGTATTATGTATTTATTTTAGGCGCATTATTACCATATTGGTAATCATAACCATATAACTTAATCATTGAACAAGAATATCAATGTGACTTAAGACCCTCAGGAGAGGAGAGAGTTATTGAAAAGTGCAACATCTAGTCCCGATTTATTTGCGCTATATAAATCCATCTATTATTATTATTATTATTATTATTATTATTATTATTATTATTATTATTATTATTATTATTATTATTATTATTATTAGTATCATTATTATTATTAAGACGCAATACAATGAGCATTTGCTGTTATAAATACAGTTCACTTTTGACGTCAGTTTACCGTCCACACAATACACTTATGTTAACAACAAAAATTCATCATTTCTGTGGAAGATGTACCGTACCGTAATAAAACAGTCTACATTGTACCACCATATTAGTATTCATAATCAAAGGCAATAAACTACAAATCAAGTTTAACATTTGATTGTTAACTTCATGGACTCATTGGCACGAACGGGGGTATCGAACCCCCGTCCGGAACATCCCCCACCCTTTGTTGCGAAATCCTGACACCACTCCTGCCTAGAATAGATGTTTACAATTTGGAAAAGTCAAAAAGCATTTGACAAAGTCATTAACTAATTAAATAATTATAGGGCAATGTGGTTTTCCATGGGTACAATCACATACCAAAGTGCACTTTCTTTTGAAATGTTTTATTGGAGATTTTATTTTTGAAACTACTGTTTACATATATATATATATATATATATATATA
>NW_022757468.1:555750-582949 GCF_011630105.1 Anneissia japonica
ATATTATACACAGGAACGCACATCATGTTAGACACAGAACGCGCATCGCGTATGAAACAAAATGGCTTCTAAATTCTCAATGTCGCAACTCTTTCTATCTATGGCTCTGGTCTAAACGGTTAAAGGGCGCCAAACAGTTTCTTCATTTTCCATTTTTGACCAACCAGAGCATGGGGCCAGGAATATGCGCGTTTGGTGTGTCCCACAAACGCGCGTGTTTACGTACATTACTAAGGCGTTATGTTTATGTTTACAAAGCCACATGCAGACTATCGACCAGGCAACAATCATCATTAAATTTCTCATGTCACCAGGACAGAAAATAATTATCATTGTGTACTTTAAAAAGTCACCACAACCTGGGGGCGGTGGGGGGGGGGGAAACAAAAAACACTCTTCCATTATTGACAGATATGTCCTGAACACCTTAGAATAGTACCTGGATCATCACAATTCATCCAAAAATAATTTTAGCACATAAGGTTTAGTTTCCAACATCAGCTACCCTGAGAATTAGCTGTTTTAACGGTGTGCTGGTACGGTATGGTAAATTATCGTTTTGCTAGTCTATTATTTTATGACACCTTAAGGCCTATATTGTACTATTTCATATGTAGAATATGAAGGCTCATCAATTTTCAATTTTCTTACATCAAATACTGTCTGGCATTGTTTGCTAAGTGTAGGCCTATTATACAGGTATGATTTGTGAGCTTACGGGAATTTTCTTCGATTGCCATTTAATTTAGCCGAAATCTGATTCAGATTTTGTATCGCGATAGCTAATTAATGGTGATTTTAAAATGACAAAGTCCATAAAGCGTTAATATAAAACAATAAAATAATCCTCTACAATCTAAATAACTGAAAAATTGAACGTCCTCTAGTGGTAGCCTTAATTTATCGGTATCTTGCACAAAAATAAGCAGTGACACAATAATAAATAGGACAATTTTATATATAGAGAACTGAAAATTCAATCTGTTTTTTCACGCCTATGAAAACTTAATTTAAACAAAGTAGGCCTATACTATTTTTAAAAAAATAGAATGTACCGTATATAAACTTTTAACGTGAAACAATGAGATAACCATCTATAATCTAAATAACTAAAAATTTAAACATACCAAATATACCGTACATGTATAATAGATAATATACCGTACATGTATAATAGATAATAGAAAATGAACAATAATAGAGTACACAATAAGAAATACGACAATCTTCTAAATAAAAAACTAAAATTCAGTCATTTTTTTTCACGCCTATAAAAACTGAAAACAAAAAAAACCAAAAAAAAACAACAAAAAAAAAAACAAAAAAAAAACAGTATGGACTTAATATCTCGAGAAGGAGCTCATCTCGAATTAAAGCCCCTCTTTAGTTTGCAAAAGTAGCCTCGAAAAGAAGCAGCCCATCCATGGGCTTCTTTTGAAGATAGCCGCAATGGGCTTCGTTCGAGATAGAAGGCCACCAGTCCTACAATACACACACACTGTACATCAAAGAAACAAAGTAAATTAAACATGCTTGGTTTACACAGTAGGCCTAGTGTAGGTGATTTAATGCACTCCACATGATATAGCGGCCATTGCTGCAAAATAGTAGATCTAATCCCCAAAATTTACAGACTTAATTTTGAAAAGAAGCCCCTCTAGTACTTTGCAAGAGCCTCGAAAAGAAGCCCCCCAAAGTTCGCAAAAGCACAGGGCTTCTATTCGAGGTTTTACGGTATCTTCAGGTGAATTAAGTGTACTGTGTACACGGAATCCTGTGACAATAGTCTCTATTAATTAATTGTTTTAATTACTATACATCTATTGAGGTAAATGCAAGTTATAACAAAATCAGTGTTTAATATCATAAGTCTATGCATATCAATCCGGAAAGTTGCTGAAAGCACTGATTTAGAGAATTCACACAGTTTTTA
Organism: Anneissia japonica; assembly: GCF_011630105.1. Taxonomy (NCBI): domain Eukaryota; kingdom Metazoa; phylum Echinodermata; class Crinoidea; order Comatulida; family Comatulidae; genus Anneissia; species Anneissia japonica. The sequence continues at coordinate 557,684 of NW_022757468.1, forward strand.
ACTGACAATTTTTTTTTTTGAACTGTGTCTAATTTAATGTGAACATCAAAATATCCAGATACTGTATACTAAGCTTTGTAAATAGGGCCTACCCATTTCAAATAACTAAATTCCTGAGTTACCTGTTGCGGCAGACAGTTCTCCACATCATTTTTTAACCCCGCCTTTCTGCCAATTTTGACTTTTCTTGATCATGTTCCATGCGTTTTACGAAAATTTTCTAATTACTTTTGTCTTTCTAAATTGTTTGTGAAATTGAAAATTATTTGAAGAAATTTATTTACACGCAAAAAATAGCATTTTTTGTTTTCCCCGATTTTGGTAATAAAGCCTACAGCTTTGTTGTGCCGTTAGACATAAGTAGGCCCTATATAGGCCCCTATATATTTATTCGAACATACACATATACATTGGTGGTAGTGAACTTTAAAGTCAATTTGTGAGTTTACAAAACGATAGTAGCCCTACAATTTTTTAAACACAGCAAACTATAGTATAGTGCGCCCTCTGTTGTTTTTGCAAGTGGGTAAAATTTGTCTAATTTCTTATCTAGAGTGAAATTGCTCCTCAGGGTTGACGCCAGGATTTTCCCGACTGGGGGGGGGGGTCCCCGACGAGGGGAACTATGTCACCAATGGGAGAAAAAGTGGGCATGGTCTGGCGTAGCTCAAAATCTATCGAAAGTGTTCCAGTGGGGCGAAGCCCTATTATGACAATTTAGGGGTAAATGATTTTATTTAATCGGTTTTTTCCTCCAAGACAAAAATTGGATTGGGATTGCAATGTCCCTGTCTGCCCCACACCCCCCTCCCCTTGGAAAGTCAAAAAAGGAAAAAAGATAAAGAAAGAAAAAGAAAAAAAAAAAACGATCAAGAAAAAAAAAAAAAAAACGATCGCCCGAAAGGCATCAGATATTATTTTCGGGCGTATCAACACAGAAATTTCGCAAGGGCATACCCCTAGGGTATTGTTATCTCGATCAGCCCCACTTTCGGTCCCTCTTCCACTCCCCCACCCATTTTGGACATCTCTGGATCCGCCCCTGCCTGTTTCTCCTGACTGCTTCTCCCATTTGAAAAGGTAAAAAATGTAAATTGCAGGTCAAATGTAAATTGTAACGTGTTTAGACCCATCACAATAAGCTAAATTATATGGTCATGCTTAAGTTGTTTTGCATAAATCACAAAAAAATTGCTTTTTTTTTACCCTGCAAACTGGAAATTATACGCAAACTAGAAAAACTGAAAACCCCAGAAAAGTTCGAAATATATTTGCAAAGTTACACTGCAGTCAAAAATGAACTTATTAATGAATTAATTGCTTATTAATTGCTAAATTCTAATTATAACAATATTTTCCTAGCAAAATCAACGTACGGACCTTATAGTGATAATAAATTATATAACCTTTAACTATCGTTTGCAAAAATGTTAAACATCGTAGTAGTAAAACGTCTGTAAGTCATTAGAAACTGATTTTTCTTTTCTTATCTTGATGGCGACGATGATGATGATGATGATGGATAATGATGGATTAAAAACGAAGAGGATGATGATGACGATAATGGTGTTGGTGATGATGATGAGTGTGGGAATGGGATGGGGTTTATGCGGCTTACGGGCCGTCAACATGTTTGCGTTGCACACCTGCCGCAACAACAACCGAGTACTGTACAGTAATTATACGGTTGAATTGTTGTAGGCATGCGCAGCAATTGTAGAGGAGCGTGCCACGATATTTATCGCTTTTTGATAGCTTACTGCAAGGATCATACGATGGGCTTGTTTCTGAATTGTCAAAAGCTAATTTTTTGAAGGTCCAACTCTGTCTCTTATACACATCTAGATGTGTATAAGAGACAGATACACACACACGTCTATAGAGATACTGGACTCCTGAACAAAAAAAAAAAAACAATGTTGAGCTGATCCCTAGAATGGGGTGATTTCCCAACTTGGACTACATTTAATGAACGATGAGATTTAGTATGGTACGATCACTGATGTTCATGCTTGAACGCAAAATATGGTGAATATCCGGGGAAACAAGCAGGCAGTCGGGCAGCTTCAGGGTGAGGTTTACGGATATTTTGACCGTCAAGCGCAGTGGGGAAGGCGAACTACCTGAAACATGACAAGTACGTGTAACCTGATAATAAATATAGGCTATACTCTATATTAAACCCGAGCTATTGTAGATCATTTTAAGCAGTGTTTCAACAAGTTTGGTCTAACTTGTTATTGAAGGACGACGGTGAATTAACATTAATATAGATTAGTTTATCTGTGCATGCCTTTCTCCACATGTCTATATTGATATTTGAACAAACAGTACGCTAGAGGGGAGGGGTAGACACATTTGTACACTTTTACATATGCATAAAAATGTTGATTCAAAATAACATGCAATATGTCAAATACCTGTAATGGTAAAATTTTAACCATGGACATAATATTCATTTTTAAAGCAACCAAGTACATTTAGTGGATCAACAATTTTTTGTACACTTTCAGAAGGAGGGAGGGGGTAACGATAAAGAGTACTGTTTGTACACGTGTGAAAATGTTGATAATTGTGTACGACCCTCAAGAAACGTGAAAAAATAACAATAAAGGAGATATGAATTAAATTAAATTTTATTAATTAATATGTAAACAATATCTTACTTTTTATAGTCATTAACCAATTTTGAAAAAATCTATCAGACATTCAAAATATGTATGACCCTTCAAAATTGGTCACTAAGTTAATTATTTATTATCCCATGCCGTCATATGAAATCTGAATCTGATACAAATTAAATATACAAAATATTTTACGAATGTATAATAAAAATAATAATAATATTTGCATAAATGGACCATTTTTTTTAATCCACGTTTTTATTTATATTGCACATAAACGTAAACAATTTTAACAGGAAAAGGAAATTAGTACCTGTACCAGATTCAGTTTGTTCAAGCATTAAATATTAAAAAATTGCCTAAAGTATTTGTGTAAGTAAAGTAAATACAGGGACAAAACCGGCCATGTATTAATAATATTATTTAACAAAATATTTCGTTTTACTTCGACAGATGTATATTTATAAGTTTATACGAACATGGCTTCTTGTTTGTCATTTCCCTGATTTACTTGGAAAGCCAGTATCACCATATATTTTCTCTATGGTATCACACAGAAGAAAAATTCTGAGCATAGGAAAAGCGTCCAGGGATAGATCGTACGATACGATAATCAATCTCTGACTCAGTTCAAATGACGTCACACCATGTACAATACAGTAATAGAGTACCTTTCATGCTTCGTACATCCAGTACTTAAACAGTAGATAATTAACGAGGTGGTATACTGTACTCAAGTACTGTATCTACAAAGGAGGTGTGATAACTATAATAATTATAGTACAGTAACATTTAGTACAGAATACATTCATGGGATAACAATTAACATTTAAATTTTCAACAGAAACCAACGACAATATTAACGGCCATATCAGCACTGTGGTGTGAAATTACCACAAATATTTTTTTCAACAATTCAACAATTGATGGAGGTTAAATCGATGGTTTTGTGATAAAAAGAATCTCCTTATCCCCAGGACAATAGCCGTTGAGATATAATGTTAATGAAGCTATCGAATAATTTCAATCTTTAATATTATTAACAAAATGTCCGAACGAAATGCAGACGAGAGTTGACTTGCTTGATTTCCGTGGTCCATATTTAGTACGAATTCAGTACAGTACAATAGTTGCATTTCAAGCAGAGGCCACAACCTGTACTCAGGCAGATGACAACAATTATCGTGATGAAACAGGGATAATGTTAGATACTTGAATCAGGTGCGATTGGTAGAACTTAACTTATTGATTTAGTTAAATTAAACAGTATATGTCTTCGGCTTGATGCACTGTTGATGGTCCCCTAATTCTTGTTGGTACTGGCTGGTCAATTGCTTTGATAAGTTCGTCATATGTTGGAGGGTGTTGTAAAGGCCTGCAAGGTGTTTCTTAAAGGCAGTTGCACATTGGTTATACGCCGCATCATCGCCTTCGTTACCGTTCGTCTCGTCGTCGGCGGTGCCTCTAACGAGTTCCGTTTTCACGGCTTTCAACATAGAATAGTAGGAATGAAGGGTAACATTTTGTAGAACTTGAGTATTCTGTCCTTTACTAACCTGTCTTGATGAGACGGACTCTTCGTCTGACGAAATTTCAAAGTCTGTCAGAGACGACATCGATATGTCAACTGACGCCGATGACGATCGTACGATTGCAGATTCCGTGGGTGCGTCCGCTTTCATGTCTTTTAAACGACTTGGAATCAAAACAGTTTCGTCCATATCATTTACGGCTTCGATAAATTCTTTCATAACTCCCAGAATTGAGGTTGTCTGGGCCACCTCATTGTCACTAAGTTTAAGACCAGTATTGGTACTCATCCTGCCTGGCTGATCTTCAGAGTTGTTCAAGAAGTGCTTGGTTTGAAAATCACCTATCTGATGATTTACCTATCTCTCTGTAGTCAGTCTTACGCTACTATGGCATACACTGCATTGACAGTCGGTGTAAGACTTACGACACAATTTAATGATCAATATAAGGCAGGCCTGTCAGAATTCGCAGGGTACCCACCGAAAGCTTTATCCTTCAATAAATAGTTGGATAAATATAAGTTTGTTTGCTGGTTCCACGGTGTACGTACAATTCATGACGAGAATACCGGACCACAGTGTCATATGTTTGTTTTAAATGCGAGGGTGTGAGCTCTGATATGCAAATGAGGTCAGTGATGCTGTAATGCTATTGGCTGTGTAACTGTGAACCACATACACCGTAAGCATGAACACGCTTGTCGAATGACGAAAGAACTTTACATGACCAAATCCAGACCGGGGATGTCCCTCGTCCTTGTCCTGTTCACTGCAGTATTTACCTCAAGGACTTCACAAAACACACGTTATCTGCGTGGACACTAATCCCGTTAGTTACCATACAAAGATTGATAAAAAGCCTAGTGGTCGAATTATTTTTATTGTATTGCAGTGAATTGTTTAACTGCCGCAGTGTCCTTATTATTATAGATTTTCAATCGGAAAATAGGGCCTATCACAAAATATAGCTGTCGTACGTCTGTTTACCTTATGGCTTAACACATAACAAAACAGATCTTAACTTCATACTACAAATATTGAATTAGTATTGCCTAATTAGCTTTAAGCTAAGATGCTAAGATATATAGGTATATCTATATACATTTAAGATATATATACATACATATGTATAATACACTGATTTCTATGTTAAAGTTGATAACTTTTATGTTACTTAAAAATGGGTAAGTTAATTTCAAAAAATATTTTTATGATTTTTTTTTTTTTTTTTTTTTTTGGGTATTTAGCATGGGACAATACATGTGAATAAGATTTTTTTTTGCATTTTGAATCCACTTACTGTATTTTATGAGCGCAGCTGAAAGTGCACCAAGAACTGAATGATTATCAAATCATGATTATATTCGTAAGCTATGGCCATTGGTTGAACTAAAAATATAATAATATGCTGGTAACAATGTTTACCGTGGCCTAACAATGCAAAAATATAAATTGTATACACTCATGTGCAGCTAACATTTTGCAAGCCGCAAGCTGCATGCTGACGCAATACTGTATAAAGAACCTTCAATTCGTTTGGTTTCACATGTCGTTCATCAGGACCTTGGCATGGCATATTTTTAATTTTGTTTACGGGGAAATGCGTGGAAACTGCCAATTAGTAGGTCCTACTGTATAGACGCAATTTCCGTTTCCCACCCCCGAGTCTGGTTGAATGAGCCCGAATAGTTGTGTAACGATGGGGACGGGGCCTTGTGGCTTTCATAGATTCTTTTCCAGTCGCCATTTCCATTGTGGGATTTTATATATGCTCGTTGTTTTTTTTTTTAAATCATGTTTGTCATTGTCTAAATGTTTTTTAACAACAAAGCAAATGATTTAATATCAGTGCTGGCCGGATCCAGAAATTTGAAATAGAGCCGCATCATAGTTGGGGGGGGGGGGACTTTCACAGATGGAAGGTCTATATTTCCTCGGCCCCACCATGGTTGGGGCTGAGGTAAGAGAATTAATGATTAGCCAACTATAAATGTCCGGAAATGGCCTATGGGTAGGGGCTGTCGGCGGCGCCCTACACATAGGCCACACGAGAGCATTAACGCCACTGGCCTGAACCGAATGCTGATGCACATTAATATTAATTATGTTACGACCGAACCTGTAATAATAAAGATATGCTATAAGCATAAATGTATATAAAAGGGCTTATGTGTTTTCCTGTGACTGATTGACCTTTTTATCAATGATTAAACCATGATTATGAAGCTATAAAAAATACCTATTATAGCTCCATGATTATGAACCGCTAAGTAGGTATAGTCTCCTAGATTGTTATTGATTTAAATAATGATTAAGTATAGGATCCCCCTCTGCCAATTTCGGAAAACTGTTGCATTAATTTTGAAACAAAATGGGATATTATGCGAAAAAGGTCAAAGAGTAATACAAACGAGCGGAGTAATAAAACATCAGTATAGGTCCTGCTACAGTAATTAACATAATACGAATTAATTAGTTGCAATTTAATTAAACTGTCGCGAAGGTTTCGTTAGCAGGATAGTTACGTCATGATGTGTTATGACTATGGATGTGACGTGCGCGACTGAACGTGACCAGGGTAACAGACCTTGGAAACCGACCAGGTTATTATGGTCAGTTTAGTACCGAACACACACAAGTGGAGGTTAGTCACCCTGTTTTGCAGAGGGTCGTCTATTCTTCCTCGGTTTTGTATCGCAGTGTCGCAATAAGTGCATTTATATGCGTATCATTGAGTCAAATGCTCTTCATTAGGATATCCAGGTTTTTGAATAGCCTTAAATCATTTCCCGACACTGTATTCAAAAATTTTGATCATTAGAGTAAGAATGCTTTGATCTTTTGTATCCAAAAATAAAACTAGAATTTTGGATATCGATAAATCCACGGTACTCCTAAATATAAATAATAAATAGGCCTACACGATATCAAACAATAATGGCACTAAAATCTCTTAGCTTACTACCTTATGGTGTCAAATGGCTATATATTATTTTTTCACCAATTTTTCATTTAGAAAAATCCTTGATACTTGAAATGTTTCAAATGTTTCTTGTTTTTTTTTATCTCCAAAAATTATAGATACCCAATAGTAAAACCCTTGGCCCTTCAGTATATTGGTGTCAAAGGGATCAATTATCATTTTGGATCCAATTATACTAAATAACAAAACCATGAGATTCTCCCATATACATCATAGGCTATTATAGAATTGTGGGATCACTGCCTACACCAAGCAGGGGGGGACCCACTGCATTTTAAATTTCTAATACACACAACAATAATGGCGGCCTTTTAAAATTAATCAACATAGTAGAACAGTTACTAAATGCCGGAACAAATGGCCTTCGGCCGCCCCTTTATTATGCCACTCATGTTACTAGTGTTTCCCACCCACTAATCTAATTGATAATCTCCTATTTCCCCGCACACCCCCCTCCCCCCTCCCACACACACACCGCTCCTCCTCGTTTGAAGGATTTTGGATCCAGGTCACCTGCCGAGTTACATGAATATTAATCGCTGATAGATCTTCTGAACCACTCCATAATTTCAACCGAGACGGAACGAAGAAGCATATTTTTGCATGTTTGTGGATTCGTCACCAAACTTTGATGGGGTTGTCTTATGTCTCGGATCAATGTGATCTGTAATTTTCGTGCTCAGTCCAGTAAACAAAACACACGCAGTATTAGATTACGGTAGTAGGCCTACTTTAATTGGTGGTAAATCCCCAATGGAAAAATCCGCTTCAGGTTTATTGGGTTGTATTGGAAAATCCCAATACGCTTTCTATTAATTTGATATTCATTTTTTATTAGGCCCATTTATTTTATTTTCTTTACTAATGCTTGATTGTATTAAGCATCTGGTGCCCAAATTTCGACTGTATCTTATTATAGTGCCAACAGTTGAAGTATTCCTTGATTCGGCTGTTTTGTTTAAAGGCCTGTTTACGTATGTTTCTGATACGTACACTACGGGTGGAATCTTTGTCAAATCGCTTTGAATGTTGGTAAATGTGACGAAACAACACTGAGCTTTTGGTTTATTCAAGAGGTAAAAACTTTTCCATTGCAAACATCATTATTACAAGAATCCTCATTTGCGCAATGATTCTACACAAACCAATTATATTTAGCTTTGACAAAACCGACCACAAACACGGAACGGCGTAGGCGACCTAATCTTGACTGAAGAAAACTGATGAAAAATGGTGGCGCCAAAATTTGCCAGACGGGGTGAGGGGGGGCATCTCCGACCAGACCGGGGTGGGCGTGACCAAAGGCCACCCTGAAACCCCTGAAACCCCCCCCCCTTTTTTTTTTGTCTCACAATCTGTAAACTCTATAAGATTTGTTTTTTCTCCTCGGCGAATTATTTTTTTTTAATTCTCGAACGTGGAGGGAAATGCACCGTGACCCTTACCCCATGCCCCCCCCCCATTGCCGGTACCACTGTGATCAAAATGCTAAAATAATTTATCATTAGTCTTATAATCCACTTCAACAGAAAACATGGCCTACTGCCACTAATAAATTGGAGTACAATTATCAGAAACAGTCTACAGACCGTAAGTTGCCGTACGTAGGTCTACCAGTTCTAAAGAATCTGAAATCGTATGAGTCAGTAAATGTATTCTGTTATGAAGGAAAGTACGTCTAGCACAGATGAATAAATGTTAAACAATTATAGACCTATATTTTAAGTAATAATCATAAATAAACGGTAATGGGGCGAGACTCCACCTAGAAATTCATTCATCGACAGGATAGTTTTGTCTTCTGTTTCGAATAAAAGCCAAACTTTATATTATTGGACATGATAATCAACTACAAACTTAAATATGAAAGGACTATATTATTATACAGTGTGACCTAGACAATCATATTAGTTCTCTTCATATTCAACAGAATTCAACATTTATTTCAGGAAAAGTAACAACAAAAATAAAACATGATGCTGTCTTCCATGGATTGCCAAAAATAAAAGGAACTATCAAGTGGCTCTTGAGACAGCATCAGGACAAGGTAAACATTAGTAAAACCAGAAAATGATTTTAACTTCCTAAATACACAAAAAAAAAAAAAAGAAAGAAAATAAAAACAAAACCAGATTCTATTATATTTCTTACAAAATTAAAATTTTAATTAAATCATTTTGTATACAACTAAACAAATTAGGAGCCATTCAGAATTATCAACTTACAAGTGTACGAACAGTACGCTGCGGGGGGAGGAAAAAGGGAAGACAAACTGGTACACTTCATTTCGTTACATTTTAAATAATAGATATTTACGACTAATTATAATGCAATCATGGGAGTGCAATATACATTTCTATGTAACCAAGTACAATGCTTAAGTTGACTTCACAAAAACAAAATGGAAAATGGTTTTGTAAAATCAACATTTTTTTATGTATACTTTCAGAGGGAGGGAGGGAGGGAGGGGGTACCAAAAGAGTGCTGTTTGTATACAATTGCGGAAAACTACCTAATTGCTTAGCGTAGACTGCTGCTTAGTGTAGACTAACTGAAGTGTGCATTATTGGTTTGTTGATGCCTTTGTTTGACATGTTCCGGACATGATCGGGGATAATCTTTAATAATAGGCCTATAATTATTTCCTGAATAGAGGATTTGGTTTATCTTTCAGAAACTTTTACGGACTTTCGTTGTATAACAACGTCTAATATGCCAACATATGTGTTTGTTGCTACATATCCGGCTAGAAACATATTCATATGAAGATAAGTAAATTATTTTAACCTTTGGCATTTTTGACATAAAATGCTTTAACAATGGACACAGGCCTAGGGGTCCGATGAAAACAACAATCGGTATAGTTCTACTTAAAATGACAACACTTGCCAAATAATATGCCTAGGTGTATCATAAGCATGGCCCTGCCCAAAAATACCAATTCCTATTGATTCTTAAGATTATAATCATTCTTCAGCTATTATTTACATGGATTTGTTATCCAACACCACAGACCAGGGAGGTATATACTGTACCTCCCTGCACAGACCAATTACAGCAAATATTTACCATGCTGTCCGTATCTGGATTGACACCCATTCCGTCGTTCGGTTACGTACTGGGAAAGTCCCAAAATTTACAGTGCACAAACGTTTACTTGTATTTATTACCATAGGGAGTACATAATATCTTATCGCTTAGGGTTCGATGTACAGCGCCGGAATTTCCTCTTTCCAAATAAGAATCTAAGATTTAGAGTATCAATCTGCGATGTACCATCATCATCTATATTTCTTCTTTTGTTATCACAAATTATCCACATTCCAAACCAACCTATTCCATTGTTCAATTAAATGTTATATTACTGTACGTATATTTTCCCTTGCAACATTAAATTATTTTCAGTTTACCTGCTGAACACACACACACAGGTCCATGCACACACCACAGTTGTTGGTATCAATAGTAAAATATAAACCATTATCAATTTTTTTTTTATAGAATATTATACTGTAACCTCATCAGTTTTGAAAGTTTCAATCCAATATTTGTAGTGTAAATGTACTTTAAATTAAGTTTATGTTATGTCTTTATGTTAGTCTTACTTCATGATGTACTTGGTGCCACAGTAGAAAAATGTGTTCCAGTAAATAAAACTCAAACCATACTTTACACTGTAGTGATCTAAACTGGTGGTATCAATTATGTGTGTACCAGCGGAGTACCAAAAAGATCAGAGGCCCCTGGCAAAGGCTTCAGGGCCGTACTACCCTGGGGAAAGATAATAGACATTTCAGAGCCCTTTAAGGCCTAGGCTGGGCCCTTCAAGGCCTGGGATGGGGCCTTTTAAGGTCTGGGAAGGGCCGGGTTTTAAGGCTTTAGCCAGTGAGAGCTCATAGCGGTTACGCCACTGGTGTAAAATGAACCATGAAGATCCTTTCAATCCTTTGGCTCAATTCTATTGCTACAAGCTTAAAAGACCCACCATCTTTTGGAATAGAAAGTTTGAGCCAATGGTCCCATGTACAATATGGCCCATATGCCTGTTAAAGAATTCAGTACACTCTTTGGAATTGAGTAGGGGACTGTCTCATGGTGGTGTACAACCAATCCACCACAGTTTGGACTTTTTTTGGTTATTGGTTTTTCAATGGTTTTACAGAAATCCAATCTAATCCTATCATGATGGTAAATCACATTTGGTTGTGTAAAAAGCTACTTATAGTAGCCCTCGTTCTCGTTCAGTAAAATAGGTCAGCAACTTCCAAGAAAGTTTGAATTGTCACATTAGATATGCAGGTGTCACAATTTGAATGCAATGTACAGCAAAGATGTTCAAAGTTCAACAAATTTATGGTCCACAAAAAATTGGATTTAATTTTAAAATTCAAATCTAAAACATTTCTCTCAAATATACAGTAATTTAAATAAATGAAACACAAAATATTCTGAAAACATAACTGGGTCCAGTTTGTATTGGTAAACAGGCAACAACCAAATTAATTTATTATTGATTGCTATTCTTATAGTATTTAGAATTAAAACGCGAAACATGAAATAAAAAAGTCTCGCCTAATCGCAACAGGAACTCTCCTTCAAATCCAACTTTCATCCAAACTATTAAGATTAAAATCTTTCATAATTAAAAACCAGTAACATACCAGGACACTGTAGAGATACAATACACTGCATTTTACGTTACATTTTAAGCATTAGGTTGTCTTACTACTCAATACTTTATAAATATCTACGTTAATTTCATCTTGCATGCACATGACCAAAATCACCCCAAAAGTTGCAGCCTCTATGCTTACTAAAATAGCACTTTCTATTGAACAGTTTAGGATTAACATAAGGCTATTTGTAATTTTACAGCTAATCAGAGGATGGAAATTTCGGGATGATTACTTTTTTAACACAGACACAAGATTGATGCAGTCTCACCATAAGCATTATGAGACTACCACTGTTGATAAATATGAAAGACTATTAGAATTAGTGAATTTTGGCCAATTTATGGAAATTGAAGTTGAAATATACTATACTTTTAAAGGTCATGTAAATGTTCCATTAAATTCGAAACTTTTTTTGGTAGAAAATATTAATATGTTTGATATTTTATGAGAGATAAATGTATCAGCTTCAAAATGGAAATGATTGCGCAGCCATAGTGATTGACTGTATGTAGTGCGCTCTCCATTTCACCCTGTTCAATTTTTTGGTAAACTATGCCTGCTGAAAATTTGATGGCGGGGAACACATGGGACTTCAAAGGCATCACGCAAACGTTCTTCACGCGCTACGGCAGCTTTGATCTTGGTTCATTTGCATAGCGCTGCGTGTGCGTAGCTTTTTCGAGTGATCTCCTTCTCAATAATACCTTCATGTTAAGACTATGTTTACTTATGACTTTTGGAAAATTCCAGACCAGGGACCCTGTGGTGTTTCGTCCTCAATATGAGGATGCAGGTTAAAGTTCATCTCATGAGGCAAGGCTGCCCTCTGTGGGTAAAAACAATGCTCCAACGAGTATGACATCAGGTTATCAACAGACGACGTGTAAATGTCAGCAAAACGTGATAGACGGCGTGAGAAGTAGGTGGGATTATGGTACGTGCGGAAGATACTTCCAAATTGATGGTTGAAGAGCGTCTTGGTTGTAACTCTAAAAAAGAAAATTAATTGTAATGATTTCAAGCGTAAAAACAAGTTAAAAGATCTAATTCAAAATTCAGGATTTACATCACTAATGCAAATATTACCTCCACTAAGGTGGTATATGTATTCACCCATGTCTGTCTGTTAGCAAAATAACGCAAAAACTAAGGGATGGATCATCATAAAATTTTGAAGAATGTTGAATAAGAAAGAAATAATTAACTTTTTGGAAGGAAAGTTCAAAGGACAAGGTCAAGATTATGGAAATTTAAATTTTTCCTAGAACTTACCCTCAAGCATAAAAGAAAATGTGGGAATCACCATAGCTTGCATATTGTTCAGTATTCAAGCACAGGCCAGACAGACATGCAATCTATTGTGTGACTGCTTTAGATTTAATCAGTGTGCAAAGGTTTGCCTACCTGAGTTGATGCCGCTCTCGTAACCATTCTTGAACAACAGCTTGGCACTCAGCATTCTTGTGAACCTAAACGAAAATGAATTCCAAATCATAAAATTTATATAAATAATAATAAGAATGACATGATTAAATACTTTAAGGAATAACAAACATATAGCAGAAAAGTTTAAAATCATGGTATTCAATTAAATACAAAAAATTAAGCAAGTATCTAAAGAAATACACAAAATGCATTTTCATAAATTATTTTCATAAAATACTTCAAATCAACAGCAAGAAAAACATTATCTGGTTTCGAAAGACGAAGGTAATAATTTCATTGACAAACCAAAAAAATTATTTCTAAATAAATATTCTATTCATTATATCCATTCAAACTACAACTAAAATGATTGATGAAAATGAACATTGACATCCTCCTATTGGATCTAGTATTAAATACTGTAAAACCTCAAATTTAAGCCCAGTGGGCTTAATCTCTAATCTCGAGATGAAGCCCATCTCGAATTGAAGCCTCCTCTTTAGTTTGCAAAATTAGCCTCGAAAAGTAGCCCATGGGCTTCTTTCCAAGACAGCATAGGCTTCTTTTTGAGATTGCACAGTATATACACTGTTCATGAATTTCAAAAAACAAATTATATTAAAAACAAACTTGGTTTAAAAAGTAATTTAGGTGATTTAATATCAGTTAAATACACTCCATGCTACAGATTGATGTTACAGTGGCCGTATTTATTGTTTTATAGTACAAATTCACAAAATTTACAACATTCATTTTGAAAAGAAGCCCCTCTTTACCTTGCAAAAGTAGCCTCGAAAAGAAGCCCATCTAAAGTTCGCAAAAAAAGAAGCTCAGGGCTTCAATTCGAGGTTTTACAGTAATCATATTAATCATTTCGTATTTTCACTCCTTACTTTCGGTACAGTACAACCCGATATTATCAAAAACAATACAACATACAACATTTTAACAGGATATTAACAATGTACCTGTTCAGTATTGTAGTCCTGAGAACTAGATTAACAATTATTTATTATTTACAAAAAAAATGTGAAAAAGTGTAATTTGAAAGATAAAATTTAATTGGAAGAACTGATATTTTTAGCTAATCTAAAAGAGTGAATTGAATGTAACAATTTTGTATTTTAACAGGCAAGTTGTTCAATATTTTGGCACCTCCAATTTTGAACGACAAATTCATTTTGTTTAGAGTAAACTGTGAAGTGGATATTTTTTCCTCCAACCTGAATAGCTATGGGTTCAAGCACTTGTACACCAACCATAGGACCTAGACCACCCCGGCTCTAACCATTGGAAAGGGTACATATCTCCAAATCCCTCCCCAGATTGGCACTTTGTGTTAAATTATTTCCCCTTTCCTACCACCAAACATTTAATTACACCAAAGCAACTACTGTTTCATAGTGTTTGAAAAAAAGTGTGCCAGTGAGAAAAAATGTACTGACACAACATAATCTTAGTTCTTATGTAAGGTAAAGCAAGTGAGCGAGTGATTAATTGGTGAGATAGCAAGTAGTTAATGGTGACCAGGGAAGTACAGTACAGAGCAAATTTAGAAGTTCAATAACCTCCTTCTGAGATTCAGGCCAGATAAATAGAAAACCACAAAATAGGATGTTAAAGAGTATACTTGCCAGATCATGCAGAACAAATATTAGCACAATTTGACTTAAGAAACAAACAGTATACATGTGATAAAAAAAACTGCTTTTGTTTCTGTATGTTATAGAGTACTGCGTTGTTACCTCACAATACCATGTGATACTACTCCGTTGTTATCAGTGACCCAAAATGCAATAAACCGGCTCCATTGTATTATTCATTCAGTAGACACTTCTCATGTATCGCAGCCTACAATTTTTCAAAGTGGTAGCGTTAAATATTTTTTCAATATATTTCTTTCCCAAGCAACAGCAAGTTTAATTGTACCTACAAGTGAAACAGTGTTCCATAAACTGATGCCCAATTAACACGAGACAAAAGGGACACATGATTGTTATTTAAAATGAATTTGTGAGATACAGTAGGGCCTACTCTTATCAAAATTACTTTTCTTAGAATTAAAACATTGGTAAAATAAAAGTTGCTCCAAATTAAACACAGGCAGTGCACAGGGGCGGGTCCAGGGAGTGGCAATCGGGTCTACACTCCCCACTTTAAAAAAGAAAGAAGAAAAGGGAAAAGAGCGAACCATGTAGGCCTACTCCAAAACAAGCTAAATTAAATTCTAATACCAGGGTCAATAGTCAAGCATTTCTGAATCTGAATTCAATTTTTTTGTTGTCTTGGGTACAAGTCTCAAGATAAGGCTAAGGTAGTTCATTTTAGCTGTAAGACAGATCCCAGCATTTCATTGCATTTGAATATACAACCCTAGAAACCAAATCATCCTTAAACCACCAAATTCAATATAGTAAACACCGCGTCATGAACACATTTTGAAAATAACACAATATAATGTAAAATTAGCATAGCACTGCAGTACCCGCTGCTTTTTGGGTATCGGATTCAAAACTAGTCACTAAGTGCAAGCTCGGTGGTCTAGTGGTATGACACCAGGCTAGTTATCTGGAGGTCGTGGGTTCGATTCCCTATCTGAATCACTTGCAAAATTTGTTTGCAAGTATTTGGGAACTTACTAAGTATTCGGTGCAATAACACGTTAGGTAGGGCAAAACATCATTCCTACAATGTAAAATTGTAATTTAATGAAATTTGAAAATGAAAATATTTTCATATGATCTTAGAAATCACTTTTTGTTTGTTATTTGGTCTTTAGTCTTTATAATTTAAACAAGGAAGTTATTTTTGTCTTGATAAATATTTGAATATTTAGATTACTAAAGTTTGCCTGGACAATCCAGGGAAGTGTAACACCACTTGGACAATCATTATCAGTGTTATTAACTACTATGTTTACAATATTCTGGTTTAGAAGTGTTTTTAATAAGCCTCTAATCAGACCTTGAATCATCTTGAGTAGACAGGAAATAATCTCGGATTCAAGTGGTTGCACTCGTTATGAATATTATCAATAATGATATCACCTGACCAGAAAAAAAAATTTCTTTTGGGCATAATATTTTTTTCAATATCCTGCAACTGGTTAAAATAGCCAAAATTGGCTTTTCTATACACCAAGGTATTTGGGTCCAGTATTATTAGATGTATACATGTATGAGTCCCTTTCAGCAGCTTTCAGGGAGCAGTGAAGGCTTAGAAAGTTTAGCCCAAGATACTAATCTATCACCATTATCCATCTATTGAATTGATTTAATGAGCATGAACTATTAATCATACAAAGAGACAGAGGTAAGCCAATTTGATAAATAATCTATTGACAAAATCCAAAACAAGTAAGCTAATAATAACTGACATAGAAGCTAAATTTAAGTACATTACTCAAAATGATATTTACAAAATTGTTATCATAAAAACCCTATAAACAAGAAAAACATTTATATATTGTGTATAGAATAAATTTTATTCTATACACAATATGTAAATGTGTATAGAATAAATTTTATGAGGCAGAAGATAAGAGAGTAAAGTTGTTTTGATCAACAGAATAATCCTAAAAAAAATTCCCAGAAATAAAGACAATAAACAAACAATAAGTAAATAATGCACTCATTACTAACTGCAACATTATGATATACTCCCCCTGGGGGGAATTTGAATTGTTCCATTGTGTTTGATACAAGGCACAAAGTAAAATAATGTGAAGTTCATAGAGGCTTTACATGAGCTTTATAAATAACAATAGGGAGATTTTTATTGCAACGAAGGTAGGATGTAGAACGTAATGACGTCGAGTAGATTCTGGAACGCAATTTGGCCAAATCTATGTATGCAGAGAACGTAGGACGCCAGGTAGGACGGTCACGCATAAGTGATTCCATTCTAGCGTCGCATCGTCGCACAAATCGAAAGATCCTATACGACTGATTCTAATAAAATTAAAAATTAAACATATATAACAATGAATAAATGATATTTGTTCTTACCTGATTCTTTTCAATGAGGGCTTGTAATGTCAACAACCACACAACAGCACGCTTAAAGGGTACAGAGTTACTTGTTGTAATCTCAGACTTAAAAAAAAACAAAAGAAGAAAAATCATATCAGATACCCTATACTGTACCAACACACTATTAGTAATATGGTTCTAAATTTGTACTTGTAAGTGTAAATAAGCAAAAAATTAAAAGGCCTAAATATCCACATCATAATATCATATTACAAATTGTATGATGTGCCCATCCATATATGGGCATGGTTGTTGCCTAAGCTCAGTGTTAATGTTTTGCCAATTTCAGGCTCAAAATGTTCTTACTTTCTTCTTATTGCTGTACTGTATTATAGAAGGTATTACATAGTCACACCTACTGTACTGCAAATAAGGTATAGATAGATTTGTTGGTTTTTCTATTTAAAAACAAAAATAAAAAACCACCTCATGACATTCTCAGCCTCAATTTCTTATTTTGTTCTTAATTTTTAAGCAATTTCAGCCTCAGTGTTCTAATATAAAATGTGTTATAAAAAAAATTAAAAAGTGTATAATTTAATAATAATTAGGAGGGAATAACTAATACAGTACACAGTAAAAATGTGGAGTTAATAATGCAAAAAAATATTATTATGTTTGTTTGGTAGAAATTCAAAAGGGAAAGAAAATGTTTAAAAATATAAGATTCAATTTCCTGTAATTTACTACAGATACTATATGTGAAGACTGTAGACCTGTGTCACATACAGACAAATAAATCACTGAGACAATAGAATAGTTGCAATAAGTAGTTCAAATAGCGAGAGGACCAAAATATACAGTATGATGTGTGTCTGCAGACGCTGGAAGTTACTGGTGGGGGGACAGTTATGGGTCCTCCGGTCTCATCGACTGCAAACTTGAGGTTGTCAGACTAAAACTATCAATTTACCAATCCAGTTAAATTATGACTGCAGTTATTGTGGTAAAAAAGTACAACTTTTACCATCTTAAACCCGCCTCTGCGGCAGAGGAAGATCTTCTATAGATGCCTATTCTTAAAAATTATTTTAAGAATAGCTGCTGAGGTGGGTGTGGCCCTTTTTCTAGCCCTTTTTCATATAGAGCAATGAATAAGAGCCATGGCCCTACCCGCCCCCTTATTAATTCTCCCAGATTGGCATCTCCGCGTTTGGGGCCTCTGTCCTCTCAGTAAAATTTCTGAAGTTGCCATAGTCTGTGTGAATAATAAAGCCCTAGTCTAACTCTAAAGTGGATTCTTCAATATAAAGGAGATGAAAAATATCCTGGTTCAAATAAGCGTAAGGGGATACTTTGTCAATTGAGTTTCAATTTGTGCGCACTTCAAAACTACGGAATGGCTTTATTATGCTAAATTTAAACTTGATTTCTATAGACGTCTTATGATGTTTGTATTAACAAATCCTCTTATAACAAATAGAGGGAATTTATTCAAATAAATCTAACACTTCTACTAAAGTTAAAAATATTGGTTTTTTTTCAAGAACAAGCTAGAAAATTGACTTTGACATGATAGTTGTTACTGTGACCCTCCTTCAACAAGGCCATGGCAGTTGCTTCATAATTTAACAATGAAGCTTTAAATTTGACAAAATCCCGGATTATAACTGGTTTTCTGGGTAATCAGAGAAATCTTTTATGTGAAGTACAGTATTATTTAAAGTAGTGAGTTTTAATAGTATTATAGTAAGTAGTAGTAAAAATACAATACAGCCTGTACAGTACTCTCCAAAATGCAGGCATGACATTTGGCTACAGCCATCAATAATTATGGGGCTGGTTAATACTTTGGGGACCTGGAGTAGATTGTTCTGTTATTTTTCCAGGTTCCAAAAGAAAACAGCATATATACAGGCAGGGAGATAATTGTGTGATTGCTTCTTGAAACTAAGCTAAAGTCAATTTTACCCTTGCCAATACAAATGATCTCTGTTATGACAATTGATAAACTAGGGTAAATACCCATTGTTTAAAACACTTGTAGAATATTTACATTTCTTATGACAATGCAATGCACTGGGATCAAAATATTGTCAGTGTGGAAATATACCCCACTTTCAATAAACAATTTTTTTTTTTTAAAGAAACAGTAACTACCCTAAGTATAATAGATATCATATACCATGACTTACTTTATACCATAAACCTGAACACCCCCACCCCCTCAAGAAAAAAAAAACCACACAGCGAAAGAACAACCCTCCATGAAATCTTTTTACCAACGTGTCAAAAATGTTGGTCATGATATAATAACTTTATTATATGATGTGTCCATCTTAGCTAATCTAACACTTGCAGACCTACCAAGGAGACTCGCGGATTCGAGGTCTCTTTCAAAACACTCCCACTCAAAGACCAAAACCTGATGCATGAATGTAATTTTGAAAACTAAACAAATTGTGTAGGCTTATTAAGTAGTTCTCTAAAATATTTCTCCCAAATCTATTATTACCCTCTCTAGTCATCTAACACCATTTTCTCAACTTCTCGATCTACCATAATAGCTGTGTACTAACACTGTGGCTATGTTGCTGTTTTACCAAGCACTGTTACATCGAAGACCATTGGCACACACTATGTAATCCGTACAGGTCACGTCGCTGTGATAAGCTTGCAGATGCGGTTTGAAATATATTTATTCTCACAAAAAGCAAATTTTTAACAGATTTTTAGTTGTCAAAATACTATGCTAAATTGGAGCAACTTGGGAAACATTTCTTGGTGGGTGGAACTGACAAAAAAAAAATTGTCTCATGCCTGCAAATTTATCAAATTTGAAATCTCTGTGCATTAAGTAAAAAAAATCCCATAAAAAATTATTACTGTGTATGCAATAAATTATATTAAGCTGTATTGATGAGGCGAATGTTTAAATAGATTCATTGGGTTTTCAATTATATACTCGGTGACAATTATTAAGAATAATCTCTGTAGGAGTAATAATACATTCAATATGTTTGATTGTATGTAGTCTGTGACATGTCGTATGAAACAAGACAATTTCCGGCATGCCGGGATGATCGAAGTGGTATCCACTATCAATTTTGAAGCGATTTTCATTGCTGAAGGAAGTAATAAATAGAATTGCGAACCTTTCACAATGGAAAAAACATGATGATGAAGCCGATGTAAGTATTGCATAAAACCCTGTGCCTCACTTATAATAGGCAATATGAATCGAAAGAAGTGAAATACTGCCTGAAGGTAGTCCTACTATCTGTAATGTAAAAAAATCATAAAAAATAAACCTAGAATTGAAGACCAATTATGTTTTGACACAGTAAGTTTTGCAAGCATCAAGCTATAAACCCCTGTCCACACCTATCAAATTTCATTTCACAAAAATTTGTGACATGCTAAAATTTGGTCATGATGACATCACATCATGACTATATATAGGCACATCATGACTATATATGGGCATGGAGGAATGGGCATGTACAACAGTTTGTCAAAGAAAAGTCGATAATGTGGACAAAGCTTAATACTTCATATATATCATGACTAATTTTAAATATATAAATAAATAAGTAAGTAAATAAATAAATAAATAAATAAATAAGTAAATAAATAAATAAATAGAGATAGATAGATAGATAGATACTGTAGATAGATAGATAGATAGATAAATAAATAAATAAATAAATTTGTTGTAGTGCCTTTAAATGCTATATATTCTACCAAAATGGATGGCCGCTACAAAGGACAGAACTGAAAAAGTTTATGGTTATTGTGTTGTTGCCCAAATTTTGACAATGCCATTACTAATAATGATCTGAACAAGGATTGGCTTAAGCATGGAGGTACCGGTATATGGCTTAAGGATACAGTACTTCAGTCAGACAGCTTAAATAAAAGAAAGAACCCTGAGGACAAAATGTTTGGCATATTGACGAAAAACATGCTGGTTGTGCTACAGTACAAGGAAATAAATGATAACAACTGAATTATGGGTGAAAGTGGGGTTCAGAACTTTGAACTGTCAGGTTTAATGATCAACAAATTTTGCAATGACAACAATGTGTTCTTCAATTGATGTCGTAAGCAAAGGAATTAGCATACAATGATTTTTTTTTAAATATTGTTTTTAGGCAGGAAGAGTATGCGTAGGTTAACAACTTACTTAAATATACAAATTATGTAATGCAAATGTGGATTAAAATTTTCAATTGTTTTACTTCATCATTGATAGTACAGTACATCTTTAACATTTAGCAATGATATGTTGGTTTTGGGATGGCAAACCTCATTTATACTGAACAACAATATATGTTTTTAGGTCCGCACAAGGCGCTGACCCCAGAGCCTCACTGCCCTTCTTGTTCTTGTTACCGGAATTTTAAAAGCGTCCAGCGTTGCCAATTTTGAACGGACATGCAGGAAATTTTGTACTCATAAACTAGAGGTGATTTCCAACAAAAGTTCATCATCCTTTTTTAAAGTTGGACCCCAGGGTTTCCCTACACAGGGGTTTCAGCAAGGACTGTACATTACTTCCATTACCACAAATAGGGCACGTCGCATGGGTGGCACGGCCAGTTAAGGATGTGTTCTGTTTCTTGGTGGTTCTTTGATTTTTGTTTTCTCTTGATGTACTTTTTTGATGTTCTCTTTTTGACCCCTTATTGCCTATTTTTTCCCTATTTTACCCCCTTAATATTGGTGTTTATCCTGTTTTTTCAATGTTTTTATCTATTTGTGTAATGTAAATTGTCTCATCCAATCCATTTGTTTAATTGCAAAAGAGCTAAATTTGAATTTTGAAAGAACGTAAGGTTGTGAGATTGAATCGCGTCTTGGCATTCAATTTTTTTCCCCCAATTTTAAGAAATTTTATTTTCTTCAATTTTAAGATATTTTAGTTTTGTACAAATGAACATTCTTAATAATAATTTTTTTTTGTACAAATAAACTTTCTAATTATTAACTTATTAGCTGTTCCAAAAAAAACCCAACATAGTAACTTGTGCCTGTACCAAATTTAAGCATGGAGGAATGCGCGGACCGGTGGGTGGTCGCTCTTATTCTTTAATGTGAGCCCTTGTAAAATGATAACGACTTCAGCCATTTTGGTTGGAACATTTTCTATACAAAAAAAAATACTAAAGGACTTTGCATTGGCGATGTGTCATCTTCAGTCACCTGCCTACCAGCTCAAGTTTTTATTACTGTTCATATCAAATTGAAATTTTAAAACTAAAAGACACAACCAGCAGAAAATATAACGGAATGTTAAATTAAGTCATCTCTGTGTATGGCAATTTATGGTTGACATAAGGGAAAGAATTACAGGCAGGTTAGATGACAGCAGAATTAAGACAGATCTACTGTACAGGAAAGCTGAAAAACAACTCTAAACAAACAGGAATAGAGAACACTCAATTATACAGCATTAACAATAATGTACCAGTATTTTTATATATCAACCTACGTAATAAATATTTGGAATGACAGTTTGAGTATTAAATTAAACTACAAATATTTGATTTGCATCAGAATATTCTGACTTTATTTACAATAAATTCAGAAAACACTTTTAGGCGAAATGCTGAAAGGTATTCGGCTCCACATAGCTATCGTATAAATATTTTAAAATAATAAAAGAGAACTTGGTGTTTTTGCACACTAAAGTGAACACATGTTCAGATGCTTAAGAACTGAAGTAGCAACATATATAGCAGATGTTGAAAACTTGTAAAAATAATGAATATATATATATATATATATTTTAATATAACACATTGATATTGATCTGAATGTTTCATAATTGTAACAGTATGACAGAATTCATATATTTTTATATTTCTTAGACAAACAAAAATATTATCAGGAAAATGCAATGTTGAAATAGGAGTTCCAAACACCTAGTACTTAACTTTTGAACTCACTGTCTAGGTGGATCACCCCGAAAAATTCCCAAATTTTCAGTAGGCTATACAGTGACACCTACTCAAATGCAAAACAAAGAAGCAGGAAGTGTGTAAGTATTTATAATTCAGCATACTTTTGAATGAACACAATCCAAAGATAAACATTAAATTTCATAAGAGTTGTTGTTTGTATGTAAAGAGTTTTTGGTTTCCAATTACTGTAAACATTTTAAATTTGCAATGATTTTCATTTTATTTCAGTAGTATTTTTATAGGCTGTTTCTGTAATTGTAATGATTTTCACTTCAGTGACAACAGTATTTTGTAGGCTGTTTTGTAATTTGAAGTTAGTGTTAGCTCTACATTTCAGTAGTGTACTGCATTTATATGAATATACTGTTTTTCGATTTGAAATTGTAAAAAGGTTGACTTGTCTGTACATGTATTGAAGTTTTCTTTTCTTTTTCTACTTAATTACTTTTGTAAAACAATGTTAATTACAACCTGAAGAAAGTTACTTCAAATTCAATATAAATTATAAACAGTTTTATTAATTAAGTTTTATTATTAACAGTTAAAGAACAGGATTCTTTTATATTTTACATTATTTTTATTCATAAATATGAGCTATGAGCTTACTAACACCATACATTCATTAAGCTTAATATTTAAATTACAACTTGTTTATGTTATAATGCCTGAATGTATACATTTTGTCTGTATTTAACATTTTTCTATCTTTGTCGATTGTCAAGTCGGACTATTGGATAGGCTTATCTTCATGAGACTTCTACGATGGGATGCCTTGTTCGAAGCAAGAAATCAAGTTGTCTTTACCCAGTACCGCTCGTTTATTTTATTCGTGTGGGAAATGTTTAACCTAGGCTAGTTACCCTTGAGGTCTTGACTTCGATTCCACCCCAAATCACTTGATCATTTTAATTAACAAGTGTGGGGATGTAAGAGACTGTTCAGTTCTTTCATGATTAAATATAAAATATATTTAAAGAATTGTTTGGAGGAAATTGTTAGTTCTAGTTATAGCAGGGGTTGTCGCGTGCCGGAAAAAAAATCACTGACGGGCCACATGCGGCCCACGGGCTGCACTTTGCCCACTTGAGTTATAGAATGAAATAGAACTGTTACTTAATAACAAGTTAATCAATAAGTGCTTTCTTGTTATTCAGTTTACTGTAGATTCACAAAAAAAAATTATCATTCAAGTTTAAACCGGAAAACATTTCTTATGGCTACTCAATCAAAAGGCATTTTTTGTGTCCAAATTCAAAGATCTCTTTTGATTTTGTTTTCCGAAAGTATTCGTGAAGGTCAACTGAGTTCCTAATCAGAATCATAATCTGATTTTTATCATCCCCACACCCAGGAAGCGATGGTATGTGAAATCATAGGGGTGTGGTCTTATACCCGAGATGGGTTTACACCAGTACTGATATTTTTTAAATGGTAAAAGCTGGCATAAACATTGCTATTATTACTTATGTGTTTTTTTACCTTACTTAAAAATAATACATAAACTAAAATAAAAAAAACCAGTGTAATCATAACACATTGATATGATGGAATTTAATAACAACATCCGATTGAAAGTGCAACTAAAGCACAATTAGATACAAATTTCCTACCAGCAGCTTTCACTTTAGGTTAGATGCCACATGTTAAGAAGCAGCAACAGCTAAAACAACAGACTGAAAAATGCATGGGATTCAGTAACTCTTAAGTAATATCATATAGTAGGCAGAACATTTCCCAATACTTCAGAATGTGATTGTTTAAAAAAATTACCAGTAATTTAGAAACAAAAAGAATGACATAATGTACGGAATAGCGACAGTTTGTTTGAAACTTATGTGACCGGCTCTGGCATTACCAGCAATTTGTAGGAAAAATTCAAAATTGAGGTTTTGGTATTTCAGATTCTGCATGAATCCTTCTTTAAAACAGTGTTTATTTAGTAGAGTAATCAAAGCTATGAGTATTCAATTCATTAAATATTAGCCATGTAGGTTTTGAGAAAACAGCTTACAAAGCAGGTTTTGTCGGCGCTGTTCATAATTAATAATTTGTTTCTATAATTTTAATCGCATTACAGACTATAATGTCT
>NW_022757468.1:583086-601424 GCF_011630105.1 Anneissia japonica
GATGGCCAGAAATGACACTCTCTGATTGTGACAGACATGTGTTGGCTTGGCATGGGCCTATTTATGTATATCTTTTAGTCCGACCGCTCGACGAGCTCTGTCCAATGGGGGGGGGGCTTGACCTGTCCGGTGGGGGCTTAAGCCCCTGCTGGCCACGCCACTGCATCAGACAGCACGAACACCAATAAAAGTATAAACACACACAAGTGTTAGACAGAAAAAAAAAATCATAAAAATGGACAGGAAATAAACCCAAGAACCTAGGACTGGAAGGCAAGCATATTGAATACAAAACAATAATAAACCATTGTCAATTTAAAAAAAAAAGAAATTCACAACATACAAATTAGTATTGCTTAGTCATTTCTCAACAATACTTTTTTTTCAGCTGATAAAACTCTAGATTTGTAAATATTTTCAATTGCGTTTCCATATATATTCCATTAACTGCGATGAAAAAGTAAACCTGAGACTGAAAATACGAGACAACTAATAGTAGAAACGGTTGGCGCATCGGTTGTGGCTTGGAATACCAACCTTGAGGTCAGGGGTTTGAAACTCTCGCTGTGCAAGACGCTTGTGTCTTTGGGCAAGCACTTTATCTACGTTTATCTTTCTCTACCCAGGAGCATAAATGGGTACCTGGTATGGGATGTTGTGGCATTGAGTTGTACTAGTTTTGTGCGCTAATAAGTAGCGAATGACTAGGTATACTCCCCAGGGAGCAGAGAAGGTTGCACTTTGTGCTGGTTTGCCAATGTATGTTATCCAGTGACCAGAGGTAATAACGCTCAGCACCTTTGATCATTCGTTGGAATTGGCGTTATATAAATATTAGGGTATTATTATTACTATTAACACTGAACCAAATCATCAAGGATCTTTCGATTCACATGAAGACAAGTGCGTAGAATGGATTCACTCATCAGTACTCTGCACAGTGTAACGACAACGAGAATTCTACCGATCCTGATTAGGCTACACCAATCCAATCAGTGCTTCTAACTTGCAGTACTAATGCTTAGCTAATGGTTAGTTCCCAATTAGGATCAGAGTGCACTATTCTAAACCAGGCCACCATGATTAACTTGAATTTCAAATATATTGCTGTCATCTGCAAAACATATTAATTTTGTTAACCACTTAATTAGTTGGTGCCCAGCAGCTATTAATTATATAAATGGATTGAAAGTACAGTACATGTACATCCCATTTTTCATTCTAAGATAAATACAGTTACCTTGCAGTAACACTAATCAACTTGCGTTCATCAATAATAATCACAATCAATTACATAAAAAAATATATGAAAATAGCATTAAGTGACCCAATAAAGGTTCGAAATGTTGAATCATGGCCTCCCACTGTTTGCTAGGTGTCATATTCGTTTTATGCTATTTTAAGATAATCAGTGCATCTGTTAGTCTTTGAAAGTCATTATACTGAATTACTGCTGTTCAAATGTGATGGAAATGTAGTGTAAACATTATCATAACCAACTTACTTGACAGTGCTGCAATAACAACATTAAAATTGTTCTTCAAACATAAAGATATTTCTTTTGAGGTGTGCTTTTAACTTTACGTTGGTACTGAGATTAAATTGTGGTCAATTTTAAATCAGATGTGAACAATGGTATTTTTATAAATTGTTGTTTTCTCCTTTCAAGCCGCATGATTAAATTATAGAGATTTTAAACATTGATTGGTGGCATGTGTCCTTTTTTCGTTTTTTTCCCCTGCTGCATCCATATGTTTTATCAATGTAATAAAAAAATATAACAAACAAAATATTTCTCTTTGAATATACTGTATATATAAATTCTATATACGCAATATTAATAAGCAAACCATTGTTTTTCCATGTAACAACATTTTTTTTCTTTCTCAAATTCAATAAATTCAATTTTATATCCTGATTTATAAAATGAATTACACTCACTTTTATACTCTAAAACTCAAAATTTTACAATGTAATATCTTGCATGAAGTAAGGCTTGAGTTAAAACAGTAAGTTAGTTTTCAAAATGATTGACAATAATAAATCCAGTTATTGTTTATTATTCCATCACGACAATAACAATTACTATCAACACTGCAGTACCCGCTACTTACTTGGACTCGAATTCAACCCTGGCCATCAGGCGCAAGCTCGGTGGTCTAGAAGTATGATGCCAGGCTAGTGATCTGGAGATCGTGGGTTCGAGTCCCACCTGAGAACAAATTGCGATTTTTTTCGCAGTTGTTTTCAAATGTACTGAGTATTCGGTACATTTCCACGTCAGGTAGGGCAAAAATTACACCTATACATATTTCTCCTGACGCAAATCCAGTTATTGTTTATTATTCCATCACGACAATAACAATTACTACCAATAATAAATCCACACATCAAGTTTGTGATAGATATATGAATTTGTCAATATTTGGGTGTGATATGACACTCAATGTCAAATTATGAAACATGGTAGGCTCAGCACCTTGACCTCTGATGATGAGTGCACAAAATTTAATACAAACTCGTAAAATATAATAATGAGCCATTATTATATTTTTTTAGGTACATTTCTGAGTCACCTCGGATCTTTTTGCTTTTCTTCTTTCTTCCTGAATCTTTTATTATATTTTTATTATATAAAAATATTTAACACTAACATTATATTATTTACTTTATTTTTCCTCTAAACTAGGCCTAAACCTATACTATATAATCTTTTGTTTTTACATTAAAAATGCGTGCAATATAAATATTCATATTTATGTTATACACTATCATCATATACAACTAATAGATAAGATTATTTGAAACATAGATGTAGTATTTCTTACTTAATGTTTTAAACATAAATATTAATAATGTAAATATATATGGTATACCTAGGCCTATATATAATTTATGCCTTTCTCTAGTTCGTAGACCTTTGACCAGGCTGGTATTCCAAGCTTAGGTGATATACATCTGAAGGGTCTGAAATACAGTAAGTCACAAGCATTGCAATATTAGGGACAATATATTGTTAATAGTTGAAGTAAATAAGTAAGATTAAGATTAGGTTGGGTTACAAGTTTTTACTCCTGGTGTTCTTACCACGCATACTTGTACAGATTTAGGATATTCAAATAAGGAAGGTGGGCAAAGGTCTATGAAAGAGGGGGAGGGGGCCTGACATGAACCAAAGGACCTAAGGGTAGAGCCCTGGTGGGAGTGCAGGGTGCTAAGCAAATGCTAAGATGGGTCTAGTGGGATGTGGCCCGGTCCCACATGAAACAAATATGGTAATGTAGTAAGTGTTAAAGGATGCAATCACAATACTGTAATTATATTAGGTATTTCTCAACTTTTACCCAACTGATTATTAATAGCTGTCTGTAAACATAGGTTGAGCCTGACCATTGTTTTTTAATGTATTTGCTATTTGGTGCAATATATATCCGATTTGATTGATTACATATAGTTTCTGTAAAATGTATGGGGCAATATAAGCCTGGTCATGAAAAACAAAATGCAAAATTACAAAGCTTAGACAAATTAAAAAAAATATTATATTAGGCTTGTTCCCTAGCTGCCAGATAACGTACACTTGCAGGCCATAAATGGCCAGTGGGTCACCAGTTTAGAAACAATGGTTTAGAACATGTTATGCCCAATTTTTTATTCTCATAGCAGGTAGGTTAAGCGTGGCCTGAGCTATGGTAAAGCATTCCCACCTCCCCTACTATTGTCAATGGTTTCTTTTTCCTGTTTTAGAACTAAGCAAAGTTTAGCTTTAGTTGTAAATTGCTACAATATAATAACTATTATTATTTATGTCATTTATATAGCACCTTTTCTTTGCAGATACAAAGCACTTCCTTTCCCTGGTCATTGGTTCCACATGCTTTAATCGTTGCTGCTGGTAAACAGCGCAGGAGCAGGCAACCTCACCAGGCACCCATTTACACTCCTGGGTGGAGATGGAGAGAAGCAATGTAGATAAAGTGCCTTGCTCAAGGACACAATCGAAATGCACGGAGAGTGACTGAAACCCTGACCTCGAGGTTGGGAAACCAAACCGTTCCCACTGCGCCAAACCGCTTCTAATTGTTTTGTTTTGTTTTTTTTTGTTTTTTTTTTTCTTTTCAGTCCCACCCATGCTAGAATGGATTAATTACGGACTTCAAATTGATTGATTGATTTTGATTGATTACTTCCATTTATAAGTTGTCTTTACCTTGCATTATGTTATACAAAACAACTGAATTGCAGACTGTTATGAAGCAAAAAATATAATAATTATAATAATTATAAAACTTAATTTATATATTGTACATTGTAAAAAAAAAAAACCTTGAACTTTAATAAAGTACCAGCTTAAGGCAAAGAGACCTTTGTATTATCTTTGACTTGTAAGGGTAATTCAATTAACTTATATATATTTATGCATTTTTCTTTTAATTTTGTTTTGTAATATAATGTAGTTTAAGATAATACCCTGGGCCTCAGGGAAGAACTGTGTAACAATATTGACTGAGTGTCCAAAATAAAGAAAGATTTCTATCTATCTATCTAACTTATGCTGAGGCAACTTTATGTTCAGATATTGCAGGAATAGCAGTATGATGGGTGCCAGTAGCTTCTACCGTGGGATGCCAACAGATCTACTACCACGCACTGCTGGAGACAGATTAATATGGCAACCTTGAATATCATTAACAAAACGCATGTTAATTATCCAGTGATAATATGTTTTAAGAGTTAACTTATTTGAATAAAATATTCATGGTTTATAATATATTAATATAGAGGGCAGCACATACTATATCCACACCAAAATGAAGACAGCAGTCAACTGCTACTTTTAGTTCAGAACAATTATTTTCATTGAATTTAATCTTTGTTTCTCATTCTCATCCAACAGTGTTTAACCACTATTTCCAGGGTGGAAGTGATGCTCTGTATGAGGCTTAGGGAATGGAGCTGTTTGTAGTAATGAGAAAATCCAGGGCTCTGGGATAAGGAAATCAAGTTAATAATAATAATAATAATAAAAATAATAATAATAATAATAATGTCATCTTATTAGGCGCACATATCCATCTCTTGGAAGAGCTGCTCGCGGCGCCGTTATACCCAATCCCCACGTCACCAAATGTAACAATTTTGAACAAGGATTGCTGCATTGTGAAAGTGGTTTCATGTATCAACCTTCAGAGATATCACAAAAGTTTTCTATGAGGTTAAACTCTGCTGATTCGTTGCTGACAAATAGGGGACAGGTACGATTACTGTAGCAACAGTGTAGCCATTTTATGGAAACATGGATATTACACCGTTACGAGCAAAAAATGATTATCTTGGTGATTCTTGTAAAAACTTATTACATTCCGATAACATGTGATCTAAGCTACAGCTTCTTTTGGCTGATTTCATCACGTGAAGTCAGTTATAAAATTCAATGGCCTTAATGTTTAGACATCAAAAGACATAATATTTAAATGCAATAATAACAAGCAAAGTAAACTAAACATTAAGGTCAGTAAATTAAAAAAAAAAAAATTGAGATCAATTTTTGCTTTCTTGTTGAAGCTAATAAAGTTGACATCATAGCGTGCAAGATATCACTTGGATTTGACTCTCTTACTTATGATTTATACCAGCATATTCATTTAACAAAACATTGGTGAACTATTTTAGATATTTTTTTTTATTGTTTTCTCATTTGCATAAGGCTTGAATATGAGATAGTATGATTCAAAGTATAGACCTTTAGAACTATGTCTCAAGACTGAGTTGTTTTTTTTATGTAAACGTAAAAGTACAAGCTCGGAAGATAAAATTGCTTTACTAAACCAGGCAAATTGAAAGCAATACTGTACAAAAGAGCACAAAAATGTAGCAGTCAATAAAAGCCAATAATTACTGTGAGGGCTAGAAATACTATGACTAAATACTATGAGGGCAGCAAAATGTATAACCAAAGAACTTATAATTACAAGATAACGTTCTCTGCAATTTCTGCGTGCAAATTCTGTAATGACACAGTGTGAGGCGCCCTCGCACAAAAATGATTACTTTTCAACTGACATCAGAGAGTGTTAAATAAAGATAGTGCAGCATGGCAACAACTAGGGCGCCCTCTCTCAAGTGATTACTTTTTATGCTTCTTTTTACTGAACATTGATGTAGAATGTGAAGTCAGTAGAAGAAGGTATCTTGAGGAGAACAGAAAGAGCCATAATTTGGAAGATGTGTGGTCTGATATAAAGAATACAAGGGAGCTCCTGGATATGTTGGGTCTGGAAGAAACTATAGTGGAAGTGGTAAAAGGAAGTGGATTGAGATGGATGGGTCATGTGCTGAGAAGGGAAGATGATGAACCTATGAAAAGATCATGGGATCTGGAAGTGAATGGCATAAGAGGAAAAGGAAGACTAAAGTTTACATGGAAAGATAAGAAAGAAAGCGGAAGGTTGGTCTATATGAGGAGGATGCTCACGACAGGAAGAAGTGGAAGATGGGAGTGTCATCATGGTGTGAAAGTCAGTACTCTTCACAAGAGGGAAAATGCCGACTCAAATAAATGATGATGATGACGCTTCTATTATTTACGCGTAGAATCACAAAGAGCACTATCTTGTAATTATAAGATCTTTGGTGTAACCTATTACTGTGAGGGCAGAAAACTAACCTGGAAGTATCATTGAAAAAGTGTGGTTTTCTAGCCTGGGTAACAACAACATCAAATATATCCCGCCAATCCTCACCGCATAAGTACTTCATTCCTTGATCTCTGCAAAATCAAACAGTTAAAAAAGTAAAATACAAATAAAGAGGAAAATCCGAATTCACAGGAAGGCATGTATGGGAAATTATCTGAACAATATGCTATAAATTAAACAATATAAAGTGGTACACCTTTTTGGGGGATCGCATCCAATTTATGTTTTGAAGGACCAAAGAAGTAGGTTTCTTTTAGAAACTTGGTATGTGAGTAGCTTAAGAAGACTGCTTTTTGTATTAAAATGTCTTTAACACGTTCGCTGACAAGTATTTTGTAAAAATTCGGCCCCTTATGCCAAAACAAGTTAACATACGAAAACATAATTTTTTTCAAATCATCTCTCATCATAAATCGCCAAAATGGTGTTTCTAATAAACTGACAGGAAAATATTATGGGATGAAGGCAATAGGACAACTTTTTTTATTGGCTGTGCCAAATGCACACCAAAATTTTGCATGGGTTGGTATATGTTTAGAGGTTGCTTCCACACGTGCCATCTGCTATTCTGACAGTAATATATAGATGACAAACATACATAGGTTATTTGCTAATTATATTCTAGGTGTATTTTTTCCGAACTACCAGCCGTAAAGTCTACAGTTTTACAATGAATAACAGTGAAGTAATAAATGCTCGAATGTTACACTGTTTTTGACGAGTATACTCGTCTCTGGCAGCAAATGCATTAGGAGCATATTTCAAGGTGGTTTTCTTCATGTTCATGGCAAAGAAAAGAATGAAGATGTTAGCATGGTGGTTACCATGGAACATTTTCACAGATGATTCGATTATTTTCAAGGGGTGTTTTTGTTAAAGGAACAATGACAATGGCTAGTTTATCACTTACACAAAATGGAAGTGACTATTGGTTATAAGAAACAACTTCTTGCCAGCAGAGTGTAGCCTCTCTAATAATGATGTAATCTGGTTTCCATTCTTTAAATATTTAGCTGAAAAAATGTATAAAAAATAACTAAGTTATTATTAATTAAGTAAAAATTACGTAATTTCATAATTTTGGTGAGCATGAATTCATCTATTTCTGAAACTAAAACATCCTGAGTTCTCCATTTTTTCTGATTGACCATTTATATTCTTATGTTGTCCATTAGGATATACTGCACGTGCATAATGTTATTATACATAGGACTGTAAATTTACACATATAATAGATAAAACACAAAGGTCATTAGTCAATGAGATGTCCATAGTGTAAAATATTATTATTTAAAAAAATTAATTGAAAACAATGCCATCTTGAGAAGATCAAGAAAAATAAGGTTATGAAAAAAATAAATAAAAAACTATTTTAGACTAGTATCATTGTAAATATTAATAAGTATAAGATGATTAAGTAAAACAAGATTAAGAATATGTGTAACAAAAACAATGATAACAATTACAATAATCAATATACAAAATAACAGTACTGTAATACCAATAACCATAATAGCAATAAGAACAGTTATATAGCAGTATTGGTATACAACTGTCAAGGACTGAACCAACGACATTGAGTTTGGAGGGCAGGCACTCTATATAGCTAAATGCACAGATGAACCACTTACCTGGATTTTCAATTACTTCTTTATGCATTGCACCGGAGTAGTGAACTTGCTTCACTGTATTCTGTTTTGAATAAAATAGATTAGAAAAAAAAACAATTAAAAAGTTTTAATGATTGCTATAAACAAATAAATTTTTTTGAGTTAATGATTTCTTTTTTCTCAAGAATACTGTCAATCATGTGACAATGAAATTATGGCTGGCAATCATCCTGATTCCAGTTAAAAATGTAAAGATTCTGATCAATCAATCCCTGTGATTGGCTATTTGATGATACCATGGCCTAATGTACACATAGATGCACCACCTGAAAGTAAGAATTAACTAAAGAGTGCAGATCACATGACCATATAGAATAGCCAATTATTAAAGAGAATTTAGAGCAGAGTTTTGATAAAATACTCACATGAATATCATCAAAAAGGTTGCCAGGACAGTAATCAATATTGCAATTTTCCAAATACTGAAAAAATAAAAGGAAAGAAGTATGTCATTACTGATAGAAGCTAAAAAAATAATGATAATGATTAATGAAAAAGATGATGATAAAGATTATTAAAAGTATCATAATTATGATGAT
This sequence comes from Anneissia japonica, assembly GCF_011630105.1. Lineage (NCBI taxonomy): Eukaryota > Metazoa > Echinodermata > Crinoidea > Comatulida > Comatulidae > Anneissia > Anneissia japonica. Next base: position 591,994 of record NW_022757468.1, read on the forward strand.
AATACCGATTATAAAGATAATACTGATTTGAGAAGATGATGATGAAGATGATGAAGATTTTTTTATTCCTTGTTTCCGTACTTATTTTTTCAAAGATTATCGGAGGAGGGTGGAATAAAAATAAAAATAAAATTTTGTTTTCTTATTTAGCAAATGGTTTTGCCAAAACCATCCAAACAGAGTTGAAAATAAAAAAAATTTTATTGGTAAATGTAAAATAGGATGGTTAAATGCTTAAAATTTATATAATTAAGAAAATAATATACTTATATTATTTTTGGAGATTTCAAGACAGCGGAGGGCATGAAAATAAAGGAAAAAATTTTATTTTTTTCTAAAATTGCCACTTTTTCATGGCGGCGGGTGTGCTAATTGTCCAAAAATAAAATTATATTTTTATTCTGAATCATCAATATTTGCAGTTGGCGGGTTCGCTTAACAAGGTATAAAAACAGTCTCGCCTAAGGAGCAAAAAATGTTGACAGTGATGTTGATTAAGATGATGATGATGATGATGATGATGGTTACAATGATGAAGATGCTGATGGTTATAAGGAGAAAAAAATGTTAATGGTGTGATGATTATAATTACAGAATGATGATGAAGCTGATGATGATGATGATAAATGGTGATGATACAACATAATAAATAAAGATGAGGACTGTAATGATAATCTCAATGAGCATAGTAACAATAGTGTTAATGTAACATCAGTCATTCAACCAAGTCACTACATACGTCCACCACGTTTGCGAGTAGAGCCATTTCAGGAATAGAAAATACATCCATTAACTGTCTCATGTTATGCCCCTAAAAAAGGAAAGAAATAGTGTAATTGATAAGGGCAAAAACATATATGAAGATTTGAGATATTGATATTATGATAATGGTGATGATGGCGTGGATAACAGAATGTTGAATAAGATGATGATGATGATGATAATGACAGTGATAACGATGATGCTGATGTTGATGATTATGTTGATTGCGCAATAAGGTTGATGATGGTGGTTATGATGAGGATGACAATGGATTATGAGAAAAAGGAAGATGAAAATGGTGAACTACTGTATACTCAATAAATCATAATGATAACATTATTTGCATAATTATTTATACCGAAATATTTTATATTTAACACTTTTAATCCCTATAGTTCCTTTGTGATGCACTGCATGTGCATGTAGACATAACCTGGCTTTTAAATTAAATAATCTTTTGTTTTTGAATGAAGAATGATTCAATGAAAAATCATAAGACTTGATGAAGCCACCTAATGAAAAACACTATCAAAGAAAAACATTCTACCTTGCCATGAAATGAACTCATGTATGTTACAGGAATGTGGACACTTCCATATTCCTCTAAAACCTCCTCATTACTTAACTGTCTGTGACCTCTGGAAAAATGCAAACATGATGAATTTTGTGAATTTGTGGTTAGTGATATTTTGACTGCCAGAAAAGCAGGAGTAAAAGCTGGAATATATACTGCAAATTAAACATTTTCCTCTCAAAATGCATAAAAAAAGTGCATTTTCAGGCTGATACAATTACTTTTTGGTAAGGACCAAATCCACCATCCAAACAACCAGTTTAGACTACTTGGCCACCCCCACTGGTACAATAGTAATATGACCTGGTAACAGTAGAGCAGTTGAAGTAGCAAAAGCAATAGCAGATAGCACCTAGAAGCAAGAGTAGCAGTACCATTAACAGTATCATCATTAGTAGAAGTACTAGCAACAGCAGCATCAGCACTAGTAAGAGTACTGTAGATGCAGCAGTAGCAGACTAGCAGGTGTGTCCTGGATCAGCTTTTGATTTCCAGCATTTTTTGTGTAGCAAAAACTGCTATGCACTTTTTGTGTTGTGTAGCAATTCCAAAAATTGTGCATAGCATTTTTTTCTGCAGTGATAGTGAATGATTATTAAAGAAAAGAAATGACACATTTTTCAATAAGAAAATCATAGTGATGCATCTTTTTTTTTCAACACTAAAAGTATTTAAGTAAAACAATGGTTTATGTACATGTAGGGAGCATTGTATGTGTGAATTCGATGTAAACAAAAGCATACTGTATTGCGCTATTTTTGGCCCAAAACATTAGATAACAACTTGATTTTGACTGTTTTCAAAAAAAATACTCTTTTGTGCACCAAGCCTCTTAGTTTTTACAGCCAGGCCTTGCTGAAAACTGAGTGGTTAATTATAGGAAAATAATTGCATCGTATTTGTTTGTGATGCATTTGTGGAAGTGCCTTGCAATTAGTGTAAAACGCGTCAAATTTTGCGATGCGATACTGGGTAAATGGAATGCTGTCCTGGAGTCTCCTGGAAATCGGCATGGTCTCATGCATCCTGAAATTGACAGCAAGCGAAAACTTCCTGTAAAAACCTCTCACAAATTGTTGACGTTGATATGAATCTTTTACTATTTCATCAGTTATCTCCCAGGACACTATGGGCCAACTCCAAAAAAATTGGCCAACAGGGGGTCTGACATGTCTGACAGGGAGGGGGGGCAAAAGCAAAGGGCCAACTAAGTTCCTCGGTGAGTGTCCAGGAATAAAAATCTCAAGAAGAATAATGTAATCAAAATATTAATTATATGCATTAAGGAAGCTCTTTAAGGTCTCCGTGAAGTGGCTAATCATATTTTAGGACCATTGTTCTAGTAGTTAGTAGAAATGGTAGTTTTTAGTAAATTTAATGCAGAGTAAAATCACATTTAAAATAATTATACATACTTAAAGACGGATCCAAATTGAATCCTATGAAAGGCATCTATCTTCAGAAGCAGTCCCTGAAAACAATCAAAATTATCATTAAAAATTTAATACAAGATGAATTGAATACCGGGGTAATAGAAAATGATTTTCACAATCTTGATAACTTGTGCAATGCTATGATTGAAAAATATCATGTTTATATTGGAAGCAGCAGCGCAACAGAGGCCTGGGACGTCTTCGGCCTCTAATACCCTGGGGGTTGGGTTCGGGTAGCCCAGTGTGTTATAAGAAAAAAGCCCAATCGTTTCAGTGTTTACGACAATGTAAGAGGAAATTTTCTGCTCCTTAAAAGGCCCTGCTCGGTCAGTTTGAGACAAAAAAATGCTAATATATATCACAGCGCCATATAAAACATTAACAAACTGTTAACAAATATTCAATTTATGGGAAAATGGTGTTTTTATCACAGGGGTGCATTAAAAAAAATTATTAAAAATATAGGCTTATGCTACTCTCTTAAGATTTTGTTTCTTTCATTTCCTTTTTGGTCTTTTATTTCTCCTGTTTCTTTTGCCTAATATATGCGCTGTATAACAAGGTAAAATAATAATACTTCTTATACTAACCTTATGAATATCATAATGTAAGCCTCTGATAGCAAAGTTGGGGTCATAGGGTACATCTTTTATTCCTGGAGGGAACTATAAAGAATAATAAAAAATTAATGAACAAAAAATAATATAACTACAGTTTTATGTGAAACTTTTAAGCTCCTTGCGCTGAACCGCTGAAATCTCTTGGTCCCCGGTTCAATTCCCATTGCTGCCTCTCCTTGTGTTTCAGCTGGAGGGCTGAAATACAAGTTATAATAGTGCACCGTCTTTCGGATGAGACATTTAAGCTGTTGGTCCCGTGTGCATTTATGGCCCATGTGCATATTAAAAAAAGCAGTACATTCTTCGGAAAAGAGTAGTAAGAATTTAAATACAAAATTATGGCATGTTACAAAAGTAAGGCAATGAACAACATAAAAATGTACAATGTGAATATAAGCAAGGACTTTTAAAATAGTTATGTATAGACACAATCCATGCAAGAAGTTTAAATTTTAGTACCAGTTTAGTTTCCAGCAGAATTTGCAATGCCATCTGGTAAATAAGCTGATCCAGCTCAACGGTGTAATCTGCAAGCGTGTAGTCATAGTCAAAGCCATAGATATTGATGTCACCAAGATTAATCTCATTGTTTGAAAAAACACCTTTGGCATTAATTTTATGCAAATCACTCTTCGCTAGAAAAGAAACAAATATTACTGTTAAGAATTTAGTTCAAGGAAAAATAGCATTAGCAAAACGGCAGGTGTCTCAAATCTCTTGGATATTGAGACGGTCTCCCACACTCCCCCGCAAGACAGCAAAAAATCTCGCAAAAACAAACCCATCTCCCACAAATTCATTATACAGTAGAACTACTCCTTTAAGTTGGGAAATTTTTTCGACCAAAAAACGAGGGAATGTATATCTTTAACACTATGGCCAACACCCCCCACCCCACCCATTCAGGGGATAATAGGGGTTCTATTATGGTTTTTATATTATCAATTGTCTCCCAGATGTTAGCTGGTGATGTATTAAGAAAGCTCAATTAACCAGATCACCCGGAAGTGGCTTCTTCCAACTTGGGACCCCAGAAATGGAAATTTTGTAAACAGGGGTGTCACCATTTTGTAATCTGAACTTTTCGAAAGCTAAATGTCTCTATTACAAAAAGTGGGTTATGGAATGTCCATGACAGAGTTACAAAGCGTCTCTGGGTTCCTGGATATAGAAAGTCTACCACCCATTCAAACAATCAAGTCACACTATGCCAAACTTGGAAACAAACATTACTACCATACAGTACTCCAGTATTATTTTCTGCAGACACAACAAGCAACAACTAAGCTGTAAATCCACACATGTCATTATAAATATAATAATTAAATCGTATTATTTATTTTCAGATATTTGTACGTCAAATAATTTAATTAATTCAGTTCTATATATACTATATAATAATTATCAGATATTGTCAAATATTAATTACTTTTAAAGTTATTTATTTATTTATTTCATTTCATCTCATCAGCAAAATCATTGCAGAAATCAGTTTGCACATTTCAGGACATAAGAGCTGATTTCCATGCAGATTTTGCAGAAAATTAAGATTTGACGTAATCTTAATATAAATAATGTATTATGCAATAATCAGGATTCTGCGCACCTAATTTCCTGGTAATTTTCCATGCAATTAAAACAATTTACAGTATGGGGCCTGGGCCTACAGTAGAAGAAATGAAAATGATGGTAGCAATAGTTTTCAAATAATACGCCTTTTCCATGCTGCGGTAGACATGTTCGATCGATGACAAACAATGCTGAGCAGCGAAGCGTAACCAACAGAAATAACATAGCGTTTCGGTCATATTTTCAGAGGTCATGTGACTCAAAAAATCATATATCCTTAACTGAGGGTTGTATCAACATAATTTTTTCTTTAAAATATTGGCAAAGGACATATACGTACTGTATGAATAAAAGAAAATTTGTTTAGTTTGTCAAAACATTACTGAAAATAGAAGACCAATTTTGTATAGTGAGTCTTGCCATTATTTCAATTAGGTTTTGAGACAGACTAAAAAAAATTTTGTTTTATTCATACAGTACGTAGATATATTCTTTGCGAACACTTTAAAGAAAAAATTCTGTTATACGACTCTCTGTTAAAGAGTAGTCATTCTTTAAGTAATATGATGTCCGAAAATATGGCCGGCACTCTATGATTTATTGTTAAAATAGGTCAAACAGTGGAACAATGGCAACACACACTATACAAAATCAGTCTTCCATTTTCCAGTTTTGACAAACTAAACAAATTGTTAATTTTTTTATATTCAAACGGCATGTAGATATATCCTTTGCGAACATTTTAAAGAAAAAACCATGGTGTAACTCATGTTGTCTGTGCTTGTTCTTTGCTGTTTCCTTTATTGTCAATTTTAATGTCTTGAGACGAATAAATGAAATGAAAATGAAATACTTTTAATAATTATTCCATGTTTTAAATTAGGCCTAGTAGTCTTGGTAAATCAGATCACCAGCTCGCGCCCACCCCCCACACACTCCTCCTCTCATGACGGCAATGCATGATTTCACCCGTCCACTGGGCCAGTCTAGGCGGGATTACCGGGATATGACTTCTTTGGCCGCCGACACATTCGGCCGCGCGAGATTTATATGGCCCAACTGGCGCATTTCTCCACACCACATGCTGTGGCGGCGTATGCCTACCTTTAAGCCTTTGCTAAACTAAATAATTGCTGTCATGTCGCACAGTAATATTTACGTATTTATTTTTGGTATTGTATGTATATAATAATTGCTTTCATGTACAGTATTATTTACTTACCTATTTCAGGTATGTGGATTTCTATTGAAGCATTTGGCCTACTACTATTATTAGTATTTCATTTATTGTAAATAAAAATTTTAAGTGTCTTACATTGAAGAATTGTAAAGCTTCAGTATTTTATTTGTTTTACAGAACAGTATTGTTATTCATTATACAATTTGAAACTGTAGGCCTATTCATTGTACAGTAATTCATATTTCCAGTATAACTATAAGCTCCAGTATTTTATTTATTTTAAAGTACAGTATCTTTATTCATTAATTTGAAACTGTATTCATTGTACAGTAATTCATCATAAATTAAAAGGTCTCTCCCTCCAGTATGTGATTTGTTAATAAGACTGGAACTTACATTTTCGGCTGACATTCAACATTTAAGAAAGAAAAGCAAATTTCAACATAAGGTAATGTTTATTCACAAATATAATTATTCAGTGTACAGTTTTATGCATTTATACAAGCAATGATGTTTACCTTTAACAATTATTATCGTGAAAATGTTTAAAAATCTTGCTAATATGTTACTTGTGTTAACCATGGTGTAAGTGGCGGCGCAAAGTTTGCCATGTTTAATTCGTTACGATTTTTTCACACTATTACTATTAATTTTTGCGACATGTTCTGTGTGTATAGGCCTATCTGTAACAATGTAAGCTGGAGTGTTTCTGAATTTGAGGTTAAGAATTGAATAGATATAATAGTGCTTATTCAACCACTGTATATCAGCGTGACAAACAACAGCGCGCATTCAACCTCCAATCGGCAAAGCACTCAAAGGGCGCTCCATACATTTTGGTGTTTGACAGGGCGCGGCCGAAGGTGTCGGCGGCCGAAGTTGGCCTAAAGCGGCTAGCAATGCTTAGCATCAGACTTTTGTTTTGTTAATACTAGGCTATAACAATAGCTAAGACCAGGACTCAGGCTATAGCTGCAGTCTGCAGGGGTGCTCTGCGGTTCCGGGTCATTTTGGCCTTGAGTCGATTCGGCTGGGTCGATAATAATAATACTAACAATAATAATATTAATAATAATAATAATAATAATAATAATAATAATAATAATAATAATAATGAGTTTCATGTTTAACAAACGGTAGGCCTATACTGCTTAGCCACCTTGTGTTCTATATTCGCGGCCGCAATTTCGGCGCTCCATACACCGCGGCCGAAATGCATGACAAAAATACAAACTCAGGGCCGAAACGACCTGGGCCGAAACGACTCGGGCCGAAAGGATCCGAGGCCGAATCGACTCAGAGCCGAAACGACTTTAAACCGTGCTCTGCAGGCTAGGCCTGCCTACCTACCTACCTAACTGTTCACAATAGTTTTTCGACGATTTATAAAGACGCCAAAGATCACCGCTTGTAACATTTGAATCGTTACTCTTAAAGACACTTGAATCATGATGAAAATGAGAACTACATCCTCTAGCTTTAGTGAAACAATGTTTACAAAAACTGACACCAATTTTCGTAATGCTTCTCATGGGCGCCGCCATATTATTATTATATTATCATAAAATTTAATTTAAGATATAATAAAACAATTGAATATTTAATTTTAGTTACCATAAATATATTTAAATAAAATTAATAAACTGCTAAATATTTAAATAACTATGATGTATAGCTGAAAGAGGTATAATATACTATAAAATATATAATAGTAAATACATTTTTTATTACAAATTTTTTTCTTACATTGAAGGTCAAAACTAACCAATCACATCACAACACATCTGGTAGAGAAAGTTCAAGGGCCTACTCATTTAATTCGACGTGTGTGTGTTTCGCGACAACTTTAATATTTGTAACTTTTCTTATGAGTGGCATACGGATTGGAGGAGGAGAAGCAACTGCTTGTTACTTCTTTACGTCGTGTCAGGAACTCGGTGCTTCTACGTAGTTAAGCAAGATGATAAACATTTATAATTGTATTTCATGGTTCCCAATTCTGCTAGTAACCATTGGTCTTGGGCAAGATAAAGGTAGGCGGGCCTAGGCCTAGTTACTTTCTTCTCCTGGCGAATCTAGTACTAGTAGGCCTAGGCTACCACCACTACTGCCAGCCCATTTGACCAGCCAGTGCAGTGCCACCTAATGAATGAACCTTCATCATTGATCCAGAAACTAGCCCTAGCCCTAGTAGTAATAGGGCCAGTAGGCTAGGAGGAGGAGGGTCTTCATTATGATTTAGTATACTGTAGTATATTGTAACGATAATGATTATGTTTTGACCTTGGAAGGCTTGGTGCAATCTTTTTTCTCTTTTTGATGTTTTTGTTATGATGTCCTTTTTGATTTGTATTATTTTTCTTAACTATAATAATAATGACAATTATAATAATTATAATAACTAGATTTGAACTCGTCACTGAGGACGAGTTAGGTGATCCGCCGCACTTTGACCCACGAGGAAGTGTGTGCGTGGCGGATTGAACAATAATTAAATGCTGATAAATGCAAAATACGCTAATTTAGTTTGTTAAAAAAGAATTTTGAGCATTTTAAAAGATTTACTCATGCGTATGCGCACGTCGTGACGCACGTGCGCATCTTAATGTCACTGTTGTCTTTTGATATGAGCTATATATGTATCAACTTTCATTGACAAACGCCTATTGGTGAAGGAGTAATGATCATTCATAGTATTTATCATATAAAAATTCAGTTTTTTCCAGTTTTTTTTACTTCAGGATGGCAATATGGTGACGTCACAATGTCCGATCAGCTATTATGATATATAATATCATATCTACAACTCATGTGCTTTTAGAATATGTAATAAAAATTGGGGGTCACCTTTCATTTTAGGGAGCTATATTTGATTATAAATAGGCATAATTATTAGCATATGTAATATTTGTCGCACGCGTACGCGCACGTTAAGACGCGCAAACAAAAAAGTAAGATACCTAACATTCAAACTTGATCTGAAGTATAAGCCCATTTAATATTATTCAGAAATGACGAATGGCTAAGATGATATGACGTCATCAACGTTTTGAGAAAAGAAATATAATTTTTTCTTGTTTTTTAATTCAGATGGCAATATGATGACGTCACAATGTCCGATCAGCCATTATGACCTATAAAATCGTATTTGCAACTCATCTGCTTTCAGAATATGTAATAAAAGTTAGGGGTCACCTTTCATCCTAAGGAGCTATAACTGATTTTAAAAAAGACATGATATAAAGCATATATTATTTTTGACGCACGCGTACGCTCGCGTTATTACGCGCGCA
>NW_022757468.1:601763-631630 GCF_011630105.1 Anneissia japonica
ATAGAATATCGATCCTTATGCAATATTTTTCTCTTTTTTGATGTACTTGTTTTTTTATCTTTGCTGTTTGATTTTTTTAATTGTTGTAATTGTTAACACATAATTCGCAATTCAGTCTTTTGGCTGCTATGTTTTAAGTCTTAATTTGAATTTTGAATTTTAAATAAATATACCATTTTGAAAAAAAAAAAAAAAGTAGGACATCCCTAGCTATGCCCAATTCCTAAAACTTAAAACCTTAATTTATTATAATAATTTGGCCTTTGGAACCAGGTCATTCGTAGGCTTCCTAGCTAGTAGTAGGCTAGGGCCTACGCCCTAGGCTTAGGTACAGAATTACTTGTTTACTTGTTTCCCAAGAGAGTCTTTTGTGGTCTGATCCTCCTGGGTATAGAGGCCAAGCAATAATCGTAAAAAAAAGCTTACCCTCCAAAATTTATTATGAACACAACATCTGCATACATGCGATTTGTCAGTATTTTTCCAACTTTCTGTCGGTTTCCTTACAGAATTTTATTGGATGATTTCTTATCTTGTAGAATAATTTGTGAGACTGAATGAATGAATGTTTATGAAATGTTTTTCTTCTGAATCTTAGCGTGGATTTCCACTTGGTTTGATCATATTAATTTAAATTATTAATTTCATGTCATTGCTAATATAAAAATTTGTGAAAGAGCTCAATTATGTATATAGGGGCCTAGCAGGCAATACTACGAACAATCTAACTTTATTTGATTTTTCCAAGGTTTCACAATATTATAGTGTAAAACTTGTTGAGATATCCTTAAACTTTGCACTCATCCATCCATCCATTGCAGTTTTCAACATTTTCATCTGGTTTAGGACTTTTGCCATTTTACTTACTGTGTATTGTCATATTGGTTTTAGTTGTATTACACTGTTCTTCTCATACCTATTTATATCAAAAAAGTACTGTGTATCTATAGGTCAAATAACTTTGGTATTTATTTTCCCCAGGAGTTGATGCCACGAAGAAGGATGCATCTCGACACATGGAGAATGGTAATGCCCTCCTTGCGGCCGGCCAGCTTGCTGAAGCCTTGAATCATTACAATTCCGCTATTGGTAAGTAGATTCTAACCGATAACAATCGTTTCTTTATGCCTTCCCCAAAATTGTTTATTGTAATGGCAGTTGCTATTGTTACACAAGTTGTAAACAAATTTCTAATTTAACCAAATAGTTAGAACTGTGCATGCTCGTATTAAGGTAAATCGACATAAACACCATTCACACAACATAATCTTAAGTTGATTGACCTTCATTGACCTTGGATACGAGCATGCATAGTTCAAACTACAAATTGACCTATTTACCTGTGTATACAAATGTTGTTGTATTCCAATCCTTGCATTCAATCAGAATTGGGAATTTGGTGGAACAATAGCCACTACTGTACCTCTAGTTAATTCTTACTTTGGATGTGGTGCTAGCGGTGCATAATAGAATTCAGTATTTATTCATGTGTAATCCAAGCTGTCGGTGGTCTGGAATGGTAACAGATGGAGATTATTGCATTTGTTTTAAGCGCCTCCAATATATACATAATAAATAAAATGAACAGAAGAATGGTTTGGAAAGAAAGTGCAAATGTTACTTTGTAAATGGATATTACTTGTATATTATTTTAGACAGTAAATATATTCTGTAGTAAATAATATTCGTTAGATGCTATTCATATCATTGAACTGATGTTCCCTATTAATTTTCCAATATTCATAGAGAATGATCCAGACAATTTCATGGCATACTACAGAAGGGCAACTGTCTATTTGGCTATGGGCCGCTCAAAGTCGGCCTTGCCGGATTTAAAGAAAAGTAGCACACTGAATAAAAAATTTTCTCCTGCCCTTGTTAACCATGGTAACATCTTAATGAAGCAAGGAAATCTGGAAGCTGCCAAGGAGGACTACCTGGCTGTTGTAAGTTCACTTTTTAAAAATCTAGAGCTACAATCAATCGATCAATCAATCAATCAATCATCGACTTTAATAATCCACCAAGTCTCCACAAATTCAAACATCTTAAAAACATGACAAACTTGAAGTAGTATAGTAATAGATAGTACAGTAACAGAACATTCGATTGAAACTTAAACCATTGTCAGCATAATGATCCAACAATTTACTGTCAGTAAAGGTTAAAGTTTCAATCAAAACTTTCAGTGAGTAATGTTATTTTAATGATTTACTGTTACCTTTTACATTTTTATTGATAACTATGTTTTTAATATGTACAGCGCTCTGGTCTGTTTTGGAAGGGCGCCTATATATAAATATAATCATATAAATAATGATTATTATTATTATTCTTTGTTGAATGAAACTTCAACAGTTATTGATGATATATTAGTTATTGATATTCTTTAATATATTATTTTATTTATTTATTTAATTTTTTTTTGTTAATGTACTGGAACTGAAGTCAAATATGCTGCATAGTTAAACATAAACATGTTTTTCTTTTCTAACAGACAGAAATGGATTCAGGTAACAAAGAAGCTGGTGAGAAATTACGACTCATTGACCCATTGCTGGCACATTTAGAACAAGGCAACACACACATGAAAGCTAGGAACTTCAACGAAGCTGTTATTAATTACAGTGCTGTAATAGAGGTAAGATAAAAGAGAAAAACATTTTTGTTGAATACAGCATTTACAATGTTGCATGTATGTGTTTATAGTTTTTAATGCATTTTAATGTTTTTAATGTAGTTTTATGTTTTCATGATTTAAGTTTTATTTAGGTAACCATCAACTACATTATTTTAACCAGGAAAAGGAAGAATCCAGTTCTTTTGAGTTAAGGTCATCCTCTAATTATAGACCCATCTATTAAAGATCACTTCCAATTAAAGACAATTTTTCTGTGGTCCCAACTTAACAAATGCCTTTTATCTTTATTATTCTAATATGAGACCAAAGCTGCTAAAGACCATGGAAATTCCATTCCCAAAAAATGGTCTTTAATTGGAGAGAGACCTGTACTTTAAAAATGTTCCTACACGCTATTGATTGATTGTTATATGGGTTTTAATTTCCATTTCTTTTAGCATTGTGTGTGGTTTCCAGATGTCCGAGTGAAACGTGCAGAATGCTATTTACAAGTTGGGGAAGTTTATAAAGCAATCGATGACTATAAGGTCCTGGTGAAGCTAACCAACGACAACACACAAGGGTTCTACAAGATGAGTGGTCTACATTATCAGATCGGAGAGTTAGACAAAGCATTAACGTGAGTAACATGCTCAAGGGTATATAGTTTTTAGTTGTTACGTTTATTGAGAGCAGCTTAGCTCAGTCGGCTAATCTGGTGGTAGCCACTGTGTGTGCGCTGAACCGTGGAGATCTCTAGGTCTCCGGTTCAATTTCCATCGCTGCCTCTCCTTGTGTTTCAGCTAGAGGGCTGAAATACAAGTTACATAGCACACCGTCTTTCGGATGAGACGTTTAAGCCGTTGGTCCCGTGTGCATTTATGGCCCATGTGCACGTTAAAGAACACAGTACACTCTTCGGAAAAGAGTAGGGGATTGTCTCCCGGTGTACTGTCCAATCACCACCAGAAGGACCCAACTGGAAATAAGTCGTCTTCTAGACTTTCGTGGGCTATCCTTGGTGTTTAACCAAATAAATCCAATCCAATCCAATGACCATCATGTGTGACCTAAACATGGACATTTTATAACCCAGAGCATTACCACTGCCTTGCCACCCCTCTTCAAAGGATCAAACACACCTATAATATTTATATATACACATATAACTCATATAAAATATACCTCTATGAAAAAAACACAACATACAGAGTGTAATGAATGAACTGCAAATCGTGGTTAAATATAGTATTTTACTATAAATTTTGTTACTATGTTCATTTATTTATTTAAATTTCTTGTATCTGGTTTAATGCTTAAAATAGATAAATCTAAATTTAGTGTTGATGATTGATGTACGGTACTTTTTCTGTAATGTAAATTTAACAATTAACTGACCAATAAATATTAAAAGTTGAAACCATATCACTGAACAATAAATGATCACATGTAATTTCAATCTTCTTATTGAATAATTATATGTAAAATTGATATAAATATAAAAAATACATAATGCTTTATGTTAGTGAAAGTCATAATGTTATTTCATACACTTATTATTTTCAAATTTTTCTTGTTTTAGGGATATACGAAATTGCTTGAAGTTGGATCCAGAACATAAAGAATGTTTTCCATTTTACAAAAAAATGAAAAAATTAAATAAACAGTTCACATCAGCAAGAGATTATGAAAATGAAGAAAAGTAAGTATCATCAGTTGTTGATCAATATAGATGTGAGGATTTCATTTTTTAAGAATGTTGATTAGTAGATGTGAGGTGTTGACCTTTTGCAAAAAATGTTCAGTAGATATGAGGTTTACCTTTTTATAAAAATATTGATCAGTAGATTGTAAGGTTGACCTTTGGTAAAAATGTTGATCAGTAGATTGTGAGGTTGACCGTTTGCTAAATATGTTGATCAGTAGATGTGAGGTTGACCTTTTGCTAAAAATGTCCAATAGATGTGGGGTTGATCTTTTGGTTAAAATCTAGTAGATTAGAGGCTGACCTGTTGCCCTTAATTGATGATCAGTAGTATTTTTGGAACAAATAAAAGTAAATTACAGTAGAAACAAATTCCTGATTTTACGAACGTAAAAAACAAGGTGAGGACGTCATAAAAAGTGAAGTGCAAAATATAAAAAAAAATCCGCTCGAATTGTAACTGTTATTAGCATGCATACAACACAACACACCATACTATACAGTACTATGTAATTCTCAAGTAAGCCTAGCCTAGGCCTAGTTTATGCCAGTGTAAGTAGTACAAGTCCTTGCCGTATGTAATTGAGGGGTTCTACTCTACTATTATTTATTATCAGTGGTATAAATGACAAAAATAATTATTCTTTACATGCTCATTTAACTTGGAATTTATTATTAGTATTATTAATTATTAAAATTATTGAATAGGATTCAGCAATGGACGTTACCAATAAACAATTGTTTTCACTTTTGTATTTGTAGTTATGAAGATGCTATTGGTAAATATGAGGCAGCAAAGAAAACAGAGCCAAGTAACTGGTCGTACTTATCTAGAGCTGACCGAGGGATTTGTCATTGCCTAGTTAAAGGACAGGAAACATCAAAAGCAATTAAGACATGCACAGATGCGCTAGCTAATGATGAAGAAAACATTGACCTGTTGCTAGATAGAGGAGAAGCATATATACAAAATGAAGATTTTGATAAAGGTAATTCAAATATTAGGGTACTTTTTTTATTTAAGTTCAGTCATACAGCTCTGTTTCCAGGAAGTGCGATTGGTGCATACATACCTTGCCAAATGTTTAAAAGTCCACATTTTTTTATACAGTTGAGTGTACTGAGTAAAAAATGTGTTATTGTCTGTAGTAAAGTTTAAAATGAAATCTAACACCATTTGGCATAGCTCAGCCTATAATACATGGTGTACTGATAGTATATTATACAAATAATAAATAGTTATGAGGGCATTGAAAAGAATATTTCTTTATGAGTGTAAAAATGGATTGTGTAGTTAAAGGAACAGTCCATCTTGCAACAAATGAAAATGTTCTTTCCATTCCATAAATCAAAATATTCATTATTTGTTTTTTAATACACCTATAATAGATTCTTTGTCATTTGATTTTTTATGAAATATAAAGTTAGGTCTTCAAATCTTCCGACTGAACACATTGTAATGGATCAAAGTGAATGGAACCAAAATGAAAAGACATGGAACTTATTTACATTATTAATCAATTCAATTAATTTTCCATTATATGGTATAAATGCCCAGTGTTGCATGATATTAAGCCCACCTATATTGACATGGATTTTTTTTGTTTTTGTTTACAGCAATTGATGATTTTACAAAAGCAAATAGTATAGAAGGAAGTCAACGAACAGAAGAAGCTTTAAAACGAGGCAATAAATTACTGAAACAGTCAAAAAAACGTGATTATTATAAAATATTAGGAGTTAAAAGGTAATTGGAACTTCACTTACTAAGCTTTGTCCGGACTACCAAATTTTCTTTGACAAAAAACTGTTGACTGCCCATATTTACTCATGTTGTTTCTATATATGGTCATCATGATGTCATCATGACCATATTAAGGCATATCACATGTTTTTGTCCTGCTGCCAGGATTTAGACTGGGTTTTTGCACTGCAGTACATAATTTATTATCCAAAAATGCCAGCCAATATTAGCTTTTTCAAGATGGTAATAAATGAGATTTGTATATCAAGATTCAAGATTCATTTAATGTATGTTCATAATAAAAAAAACAAATGTAAGTAATATGGAAATTCATTGTTTGGATATACACATTGCCAAATATATTTGAAAAATAATTACAACATGGCATATAATACAGTACATTAAAATACAGTGTTAAAATGACAGTAAGGGTCAGTATAAAAAGGATTAAAAAAATATGCTTGTTATAAGGAATGAACGTAAAAATGGGACATTAACAAATGCCTGGCAGTAAGATCAGCATATAAAAAACTTCTGGCTTGTATCCATTCAATATTATGTGCCCAAGGTTGAGGGTGAAAGGAAGAAATTGCCTGAAAAATTCATCATAGGCCTGCTGATTAAACCGTATGAATCTTAAAAACAAACAAAAAATTGTTGAAGGTGGTGGGTGTTGTGTAATCTGTATTTTTAAAATACTGATGGTAGGGATAGTTCTAAACTCAAACGCATTATTTAATGAGTTTGATAAGTGTCTGTTGATGGTAGAAAGGGCAATGATGATGATTTTTTTTTTTATCAAAAAACGATTCATTTTCTCTTTCTAGAAATGCAAAGAAAAAGGAAATAGTACAAGCATATCGTAAACTTGCAATGCAATGGCATCCAGATAAGTTTGAAGATCCAGAGGAAAAGAAAAAGGCAGAGAACAAATTTATAGACATAGCAGCTGCAAAGGAGGTGTTAACCACCCCAGGTGAGAAACAGATGCATCATACATCCTCAGTCCCTTTTCCCATAGTCAAGATTAGTGGGAGCATAATTGATGGTGACTTAGATAATGACAGCTGTGATAATATTGAGGATGTAGATGATGACGCTGATGGGGATGATGATGAGAATGTAGATGATTGATGATGAGGATGCAGATGGCACCAATGCAATTAATGACAATGAAAATAAGTATATAGGATTAGAGAATTACAACAAAGAGAATGAAGGACCGGTGATTAAGATGATGAAAATGTAGTATTCTGTTGAACATCGATGTTTGTTTGTAAATCATGCAATTTGGCATTTGTCTTGCATTGATCCTCATGTATTTTATTTAATTTTATTTGATTTTGTGTAATTTTCAAGTTTCCATTACTAACAGGGGGTACCTTGCTCAGTGAAATGGCATTTGAAACAAAGACACTTTTAAAAGATGTTGACCTTAGGTCAAACATCCCTAGCGAAGTCTACTGACCTAGCTACCTTGGGTGACTACAAATCCTTATGGCAAGGATGCACATTATGATGATGATAATAATAATAATGTTGATGAATTGAAGACTAGATGATGATATGGAAGTTCTATGTAATCTATAAAAGCAAAAGAATTTAGATCTGTTCAGGTCAGTTTTTGTGTATTGTAAATATTTCTTGTATTTTTATTTCAGAAATGCGTGAGAAGTTCGATAGAGGGGAAGATCCCCTGGATGCAGAAGAACAGCAACAGCAGAATCGACACTGGGGTAATCCATTTGGTTTCAATCCATTTGGAGGAGGAGGAGGAAATTCATTTAGGTTTCATTTTAATTAAATATTCAAAACTTAATTTATTTCCCAAATATTTCAGTTATAAAATACCTCCCAATTGGTCACATACTTTTTATCTTTATCCCACCACTCAACATTCCCTCAATTTTTGTATGCACATTGGGCACAGGGTTGTCCCTTTGTTTTTTAAGTGGGTGTGAACTTTGAAAACTTGCCTTCAACTTTGAAAACTAGAATTGAGTGAATTGTTTAAGGTTTAGCTGGGTGCATTGAAGGCATTAGTATTAAACCATCAACCAATCAGAAATAATGAATTCACTATCAGTGAATAAAGAATTGTGATTTGTAGTACCATCACCATTACATTAGTTTAGCCTGGTTTCCATGAAATTGTTACAAGCAATTTCTGACTCCTTCAGCGACGCTGATTGGTTGGTCGTATCGGAAAACCTACGATTGCATCAGGGACAGGTTCACCGTGCAAACAATCGCAGTGTTAACGTTAACACACTTTTGATAGTTTATTTTATAGAAACCAGGCTTACAATATGCTGTAATACTAATGTTTATCAAGATAGGCCTATTTAATAAAGAAATTGACACACACTTTGTAAGCACCCTAAACATTCTACCTCAATGAGGTTAAAAAACACAAGTAAAAATTATATGTATGTAATCTACATTAGTATTTATTTTGCATATATTCTAGTATTTCAGATGGCAATGTATGTATACATATATATTTTTCTCTATTTCAATCTCATTTGCTTTGTATATGTTTTGATATTGACATGGTCTGAAATAAAGAGAAATTGAATTCTTTCAATGCAAACTACATGTATACTGACCAAAATCCAACAATTTCTCCTTTCACTCCTTCACTACCATCCCTCACTAACTCTTTCACCATTCAGTTTGCCCTATTGTATCATGTTTTAATTTGTTTAGACCGGATCTATCTTTTAACCTTGATATCATTTAAAGATTGATTCTGATACCATTTAAAACATTCCTACGTATTTTGTTATTCTTATAACTATTATAATTTTTCTTTTGGTATTATTTATTATGGTTATTAATATTCTTATTATTTTATCTTTATAAAATCTGTAATAGTAACACTATCTACATACTACTTATTAAAATGATAAGTAAAGTATATTGCTTCTCAATTTTTTTGTGAACAATATCGGTTAAATGCAATGATCCAGCAAAATTGGGGGAAAAAAGGTGTAAGTCTACTTAAGTGTTATGAATTAGGGAGAGGAGAATTATTTGTGGGGTAGTAGGACAGTGTAAAAATTGTTTTTGGGTCCCAATATTTTTATACATGAGAAGTAAAAAAAGCAAAGGAAACCGTGTCTAATAATGTGATGTTATAGAATTTTAAATTATAAAAATCATAATACAGTTTAATAAAGTAATACCCTTTTGCTGGTGTGTTTAAAGCTGTAGTTAATTGAACTATTTTTATTATTTTCTTTTCATAGTTTACAGTATCAATATATTACCATGTATCTCCAAGGTCTATGCGTATGTTCCATGGTCGCATCACATGAACTATTGTTCTGTCTTTACCATGTAATTTTACATTCAATAGGTGTATTTATTATTTTTAGATGTATTTAGCAGACATGTTTTATTTCTTAAAGATGAAATGTATATTTTATATTCTCTGATCTTGTGGTTGATAAATATGAGGGAACTTTGTTAACGTATGCATTGTGGGCATGACTACACATTTACTGTGGGCATGACTATCCTTGTATTGTAGACGTGGCTAGCCATGCTCTTCTATAATGAAGTGTGTGATCATGTAGGAAATGAAGACTGTTAGCCAAGTGAGCATTTTTTTAACTTCATAACTACAGTTATTATTCAAAATATTCGCAGTAAAGAGGTCCTGTAATAAATTAAATTGTTATTGTCCCCTAAAAATATCAAACCAAATAACTCTGGTAGATAGTTAGGACTGCTTTTCCCAGCAAACTACTACATATTTAAGGAAATATACTATTTCTTGTTTTCTATAAGAAAGGTAGATACTGGTAATGGAATAAAGTGATAAATATATACTTGTTCGTTTTGTTGTTTTTACTAGAGATTGACCACATCGATTTTAAATTTGTAATTACTCAGCACTTGACAAACTTCCTGGGCAGATTTAATGGTTATTTTTTGTTAAGAATCATGTAAACCTAACAATTAGATTAAGTGGTGGTTCCAGAAATTTGCTGAGAGGGGTTCTGACATGTCCGAGGGGTCCAAAAAAAATAATAAAAAAAATAAAAATAAAAATCACTGGTAGGGTTTACAGGGAGTCTTTATGGCTTAGTATGGTGCAAATTGTGCTTTTTGATCAGTATTAGGGATTGGCAATCAAAATAATATTATTAGGATGTAGGGGGGGGGGGGATGTGAATGCCCTCCCTTCCCACCACTGGGCTACAGTAAGTGCACATTGGCAGTTGACGTTAATGCTTCGATCACTTCATGATAGAACTTTCGTCGAGCCTGAAGCCTTTTTGAAACTTGTGGAAAGATTTTGAGATAATGCATATTGCAATTTCCACGAAATTAATGTTAGCCTATTTTGTCTGTTGTGATGTACCTAAACAGATTTATGATGACCTAAGCAGGGGTCTCCGAGAAATCTGGACAAGTCTCTCACAATCAAGCTAGAAATCTGGAAAATACTCAATCTTCCACTAATTCTTTTACTACCAATTATCTGACCAAAGTCACTGCAGATGGGCATCACCATGTGCAGCACACTAAAAATAAATGTGTTAAGAAACCTCATTTAACCAGATGTCCCGAAAGTCACTTCTTACATAATGGATTTGATAATCATGTACCGTGTTTGTCCTCGAAGATCCTTCCATTAGAAATAAATTAAGATTCAAGGACCTAGTAAAAAAAAAATGGTATTTACCTATAGGGCACAACACACTTACATAATAAAGGTTGAACCAGCCTAATCAAAACTAGATAACTCGTAATTCAATGTCAATATGTGCCAATGAACAATTGCTACGTCATTCCTCAATAGCTGTTCCAATCTCTGTGGCTGATTGGTGTGTGTGTGTCAAGTAGTCCTAGAAACATAGAACATTACAGAAGATTGTATGTACACAGGATCAGTGATGTGCGCTGTATTAGCCGAGCAAAATTTAAGTCATGCTCTTCACATTGGACAACTTCCACTTGGTTGAACCTACCACGTGGCTTAGTAAAAGATTTGGGAAGCGAGGCTCTAGATCCGCACACCGACTATACTCTAACAAAGTTGTAAGAACTATTTGATGAATAAATTTTCATTGATGTTGATTGGACTGATGAAGAAAGAGGAAGAAATGAAATGAAGAATGTAAACAGTAAAGACAAAAATAATTCAAATCTCTCCAGTTCTCTGACATTTATTAACCAAGATGTAGGAATATACATTACTATACCCGATCATCTCCGCGACTGGAAAAGAAAAAAAAAATATACAAGTAGTACTAGAAAATGCATCATTTTTATCTATAGTTGAGCCACAAAATGTACTTTGTTCATTTTATAAATTTAATTCACACCACAAATCTCATTAAAAATGACTCTGAATTTCTATTTAATAAACTGACTATCAGTTTAGACCAGGCTTCATATTTTTACATCCTTTTTACATTTTTTTTTTAATAATTAGTCTGTAGCTGGTACACCCACTTAAAATTTTTTCATAAACTTTGTTATCAAAAACCAAGCATGCCATGTGAAGCATGAAGTAAGACACGCTGTAGTGCAGTTCCACTTACAAACCATTTATAGTTGTGGAAAACAACAGTAACAAAATGAAAATTATCAGAATTACAAAAATGCTATAATTAATGTAAACAATCATTTCTCTCACTAGTTGTCACAGAATTAAGGTGTTGCCATGACCTTAGTATTAAATGACCTTTGACTTGCAATGTTGTACACCTAATAGATTCTCTATCTAGTTATGTTCCATTGTTAATACATTTCCTTATGAAAATTTGTCAATATGATTTTACAGAAAATTTTGAGAACATCATTTTTCAGCATTTTTTTCAGTCAAGTAAAAATGCAAGTATATACAAACGTAACAAAATAATGTTGAACATTATGAAATATTAGAGGGAGAAAATATGTTTAAAAACATCATATTTTGGTTATATAACTAGATATTTCATTTGTGATACATCATGTTACTAAACAAAACATTTTTTTTGTAATGTTCTTAATAGCAAAATAAATCTGAACATTTGATCAAGATAATAATGATCTAAATCTGGTCTTCATGGAAACTTAACTCCCAATTTTGAACGATCAGATGCAAAGTAATTTTGAAGTGACTCCCTAACCTGCTCTTAATGTTGAATTCACACTGCTTTAGTGTCAACACCCCATTTAAAATTTGAACCCTAATATATATGGACAAAAACTTAGTGTTTATAAATAGAAATTGGCAGCTGTATAAAGAACTTCTGGGGCCAGGCAAATAGAAATTTCTACACTCGGTACAAGTTGGCTTCTTAGTAGTACAAACTCTCAATGTATCCATAGTATAAATAATAAAGCAATTCTAGTGCATATTGTTATACCAAACATATGCTGGTAGCCTAAACATTTTTTCAGAACAATTCAATGCAAATGACTAATTCAACAAATACAAATGGCATATTCAACAGGTGATAACATGTGAAGCACCCCACAGTCTACTTCATTAGTATCCCATTTTGCTTTAGTTAAATAAAAATTGGGCATGACATTTCATCCTAGAAACACAATAGGACTAAGTAATGGGGACAATGCATGGAAGGTAGCACAAGGCCAGATTCTTTAAGATTTTTGTGCATTTGAAACATCAGTGACATTTAATTAGTTGTTTTACAATAATACATAATGTTGTTTTAATAGTGCATCATTACTGGCAAAAACAAAAAAAACAATTTTGGTTGGTTACTGCCTTTAGAGTGTCAAAAAGTGTTCATCCAATCTAAATGAAAATATTCATAGTTGAATCAGGGAGTAACACTTCCACAAAAAAGAGTTACAAAAATTTGTACTCCAATCTAAATCGAAATATCAAGCTGAATTAAAATTCAATCAAATTTAGAGATCCTTTAAAGAATCATTAGATCAGAGCACAACCAAAGAGGCTGTAAATTGGTTTCGGCTAACCCCTTCAAAAAGGAGGAATCGCCCCTTCCAATCATGGATACACCTGCATTCCAAGTCGAATAATCAGGGCGTAATACATCCGCTACAAGAATGCTGCTAGACGACAATGGACATTTCTGCTAAACCCCGCCCCTTCAATATTGTTGCTTAGGTTACACAAAACAATGAACGTAAATGTTAATCTGGCACTGTTCTGATTGGTCAGTTCTTATATTTGATTGACAGCCCAGAAAGGTCCATTATCCTATCCTTCTTGTCGGACACAACCAAACATTTGTGATATAACTCATAAATGCCATTCCATTAGTTTTTAACATTTTCCATAAATTCCAATACTCTTTACATTCTATTAGATCCTGTACATAATAACACCCGTAATTAAACATATTACTAAAAAAAAATCAACACACACATACACACAAAACATCCATTAAACCTGCTGAGAGCAATTGTTTGTCTCATCATATTCTCCCTTTAAGGATAATTCATTTAATCATTAAAAATGATATCTAAATAAAGACAAAAATATATTTACATATTCAAAATGCTCTATCATGTTTGTGTTATAAACCTCATGTCTTAAATTCTTTAACTGAATGTAAATTATATTTGGCCAGATAATTTGAATTTGGAAGGACATATTTTATTAAAATGGTTTATTAAAAAATAGGTGTTCAAAACTTTTACTACTGCCCATTAGAAGCATGTTTTGTAGCAAGTAAATTTGATACATCCTTTACATCAGAATGTATAGGTACTAACTTGCCCCTTATATCAACATCGATGGATCTGTAAATACATGGTGTAATGAATCAGACTCAACTGCACATGACCTCCACCGTCATGTTCCCATGTATCAACAAGGAGGGGTACTGAATGACCACATGTATCAACATGAATGGGTACTGAATATGACCCGATGCATCAACATAGAGGGGTATATGAATATGATTTTTTTTTTATTCAACTTTATTTAATGAAGGTGTCCCTAACAGCAATGCTGATATAATGGGGCCATCTATATCAAAATGGAGAGGTATAGAATATGACCCCCTGTATCAACATGGATGGGTACTGAATTTGACCCCCATGTATGAACATGAAGGGGTGTACTGAATATGATACATGTACCAACATGGAGGGGTACTGAATTTGACCCCATCTATCAACATGGAGGGGTACTGAATTTGACCCAATGTATCAACATTAGGGGGTACTGAATAATGGCTTCAGAGCGAAAATATCATGGTGACTTCCTTTTAGAGGTTTCAGATTTCTATACATCAGTTTCTGTCCACAAATGAATATCATGCAAAAATTAATATTTTCGAACCTTCTTCTTGTCCATCTTCATTTTGTGACCATAAAAATCAAACTTACTGTAAATTAACTGAGATATGTATATATGTTTCAGGTTGGAATGATGCTTTAAAATCACAGAATGTACTATGTTGCCATGGCTAGAAGGGGAAAAATTTTGCATTGTGTTAGATAATCTTGCAAGAAAACTGAAAGGCAATTGATCTTAACATGTATTTTTTTTGTTCCATAATCAACAACTGATTTGTGATCTTTCGTACTTGTGTAATATTTTTAATCTTTTATCAATCTGTTTTTATTAATAATCGCTATGTCCACATCTACTTAGACACTAAAATCCTTGCGTTCCTTTCACATAAACATGTGTCAAGAAAGGCATTTCACACGTGCTTCCATTTTCAAAATGTAGCCCAGATGATGAAGACTATTATTTGATCTGTAGAAATAGCCCATAGAGGGTTGACAACACTTATATTTTTTGTGACTGGAATCCTTCCCAAAAACTGTGATAAAGCAGATTCTTCCAGGTATTCTAAATTCAGGATGAACATAAGACAGGATGTTTTGCATCAATTGCAATAATTTATAAATTATCAACATCTTTTTGCAAGAACATTAAGCAGGTTGGTCAACACGTTGGCCAGCACTGCTTCACTTAGAAGTTGTAAAACTGATAAGAGGTAATATAAACTTATATACTTTAAAAAGAAAACATTTTGCACTCAAGCTCCATTTCAACCAGCGTCACACCAATACAAGATATGTTAATAAATAAAATGAGCAGAAACGCATCAAAATCATAACGGCACTCGATCAGCAAACTCAGCGCATGCAGTAGATCTTGGAATTTAAATGTGAGAAACTTGGGGTAGCAAGAAATGACCAGTACAGATCTACGACGACTGGATCTCCAGCTATTGCAGAGTCACATCAATAAGGACATTTGGCCATCACTGCGCTATTCAAAATGTATCACTGGCTGGAACCAACTGACCTTGATTTGATCCATTACAAAGCCAAGTCAAATAAACTAAAGGCTGTCAAATGGATTTTTGGCTGTTACTAAGTCCATTCAATTGGACATTTAGCAGCTAGAGCAACGTTGAATTAACCTTTGACCTTGCTCAATTATGGTGTATCAAGTCTTTCCTTGGCGATTACATAGCCATGTAAATTCCATCCATATTTGTTCGGTACATGGTCATATGACATGGACTTGACCAGCAAAGAAGCTTAATATCTTCAGTTCATGGATATTTTTTTTATTTTGTGCTTTATCAATTATGTTTATACTTTACTGTGGATTTACTTTCATTCCACACTTAAATCATCATCGGACCCATCAACATCACTCTCAAGCAACGATGATGGTGTGTCAGTGGCACCACGTGAATGACCAAAGCTTGAATGTGACCCAATACTTGGTGTACGGGACATTGTCTGTCCAGTTGCTAAGGCAACTTCAAAATCCAATGACAAAGGAGATGAACTCTGTTCTTGCGACGATGTCTGGCTTGCTGATCCAGCACTAGCCGATGCACGCGATTGAATTCCGCTTGGTCCTGCGATTATTGATGTGCTATTTGTTTGCCCTTTATTTTGCTGGGCCATTTCTGGAGAGAGAAAAAAAACAAACAATATAAGCAATCTTTAGCTAAGTTATTTTATGTAAAACATTTTTCTTATCTAGGTAGACCTTCACTTCTACCAGGGAACAGTTAAATTTAACTGTTCCCTGCTTCTAGTAATTAATATGTGCTGGTAAGCATACAAAGTAGGACAAATCTTGTCCTCACACTTACATATTTAGAAAACATAATGATCATCAAATTTGAACTACAAAAAAAAAGGGGGGAAACCGTAACCCCTTGTAAGGGAAGAGTTTGGGAGTGTTTCTGCATAGCACAACATGCCCAGCAAGTGATCTTGGCAGCTTGTAATCACTACCTTGTTTTTCAAGCCTACAAGGTAGCCATTTATACTCTTGGGAGGATACAGACAATTGTAGGTAAATGAATTTGCTAAATGTATTGCAAGGTTCGAACATCATACCACAGGGTTGACAGCCATGATCGCAACTGCCTTAACTGCTTCAACATTTTCTACCTTTAGTAGCTTGCAAGAAATCCATATATTTAGGCATTTTTATCGACACTAAGGCAAAAAGATATTGTATATGTGGGGATGGAATAAAGACACTAGAAGAAAACAGGAGCTAAGACTTGAGAAGTCACTTACCAAGCACATATGGTTCTAAGGCTTTTGGAACCATTTCTCTTGCTTGTTTTAAATGTTCTTCTTTGCATTCACCTTTGTCCAGGCCAAAGGCCATGCCCATTCGCTTCAGTACTTCTATATCATCATGAATTTCAAATGCATTGTCAAAACTAAATAGATATTCAAATCTGAAACAAAAATACACTTAGGATGATTGTTGATCTTGGCATACACTACTAGAAAGGTAAAAGGAGAAAGCTTATAACTCAGTGTCATTGCGCTGAATTACGTATGGCCGTGGTCCGTGACTACCTAGCGGCCGTAAATAGGCACTTATAGTAGCTACATCTTCACACCATTCCACAACAGGGGCTGAAATAGACCACAGTATCGGGGTACCCCACTACTCTTTCGAAATATGTAATGTGTTCTTTAAAGTGCACACAAGCCAGATGTGTACAGCAGACCTCTATTTTAAGTCCTTATCGGAGAAGACTTGGTCCTACTAACCAAACCCTGGGTAATGAGAGGTTGGAACCAGCGCCGATGTTAAGGCTGTAGTTACCACCCCCCGGATGACCACTCAGCCACTCGACTCGCCATAAATGAGACTAAACAAATTTTAAAAAGAAATTTCAAGCTAAGATGATATGATGATGATAGATGGTGGTGCTGATGACGACTATGACGATAATGAATAACGACAATGATTAGATTATAATGATGCCAATGATAAAGACAATGACAATAATGATGATTATGATTTTGATGATGATGACAACGACGATGATGAGGATGTAGTTGATATTATAGTACTTACTTATCATTAGATATACTACAATCAATCACCGTCTTCTTGCTTGTGTTGACAATGATGTAGGGAAGGTGGATGGCGGAACTGCTGGTAGGAGCATTACTAAATCCGGACTGCTCCATTGATTTGTTTCTCTGCACAAGGTTCTTGAAAGCAATTTGCTATAGAAATAATTGCAATTATTTATCAATGTTGAAAATGAGTATGTCAATTAGTATACACATATATTTCCATGTTAACTTTTGTGCAATTAACACAAAAAGTCAATAATTTGTGGAATTTTTGTATTTGGGAGATTCACAATCGTCAGGCCTAATGGATTTAACATTGATCAGTAATGGTGGCAAATAAACAAACAATTTTTTAAAGAGTACTGTACTGAGAAAAAAAAAGATAAAAACTACATAAAACGTGCATCAATTACACACATCCAAATCTAATGAATTGTTTGAAATTAACAGAATGACAAATAAATTAAACCAATGGGGTGACTGCCAATTTTTAAGTCTATGGAGCAGTATTTTTTGGATGCTTAAATACTAAGTCCTCGAAATAAATTATCATCATATTGTCTAGGATCTGTATATTACCTGCAATATTAGTTCTTGAAGCTGTGATGTCTTATGTCGTATTCGTTCTTCCCTCTGTTTCTTCTCTAGCTCCAAATTCTGACACTCCTGCGCTGAATTCGTTGGCAGACCGATCCACCGGATTTCTTTTTTCTCCTTGGAGATGATATTCATTGCCATGAGAACGTTGAGGGCATCGTACACCCGCCTTCGAATATTCTTCTGCTCATACTGTGCCTGTTGTAAAGAAGAAGTGTTTGAATTTGTGAATAGTGCACAAGAGAGATTCACAACTGATGAGTGAACTTTGGCTAGGAATGTAAACATGCATATAATCATCAAGTTTCTTATTTTTTAGAATTGTGTCCCCTAAGGTTTCACTGCATGTAACCACCTGAATGAAGTTGAGAGTTCATTTTGAATTGAATTAAATCATGTGACAACTCTATCATTTTTGGTTCTTGACTTCATGTTTACTATACATCTACCTGTTGCATCACTACTGGTCTGGTTCATATTCAGTTTTACAAATCAGTGGCTGCAATGTATGTTATCATCTCTTATTTTAATCTAATCCCCTGACTGGGTACTAAACCTGTGACATAGTGGTACTACACCCACAAGTTGCTGGTCTTACACCCCTGGGTCTGCAGTAGTACAGGAGTGTGTGGCGCAGTATATAAGATGTTGGTCTTCTGATCGTGAGATCGGGAGTTCCAGACCGATGCTCGTCGCATTGCTTGTGTCCTTGGGCAAGGCACTTTACTTACATCTGCCTCTCTCCACCCAGGAGTATAAATGGGTACCTGGTAGGATGATGTGGCATTGCAGGTATTCGTCTATATAGGCATTAAATTGCACGTATGGCTAGAAATACTCCCCAGGGAGTGGAGGAGTTTGCACTTTGTGCTGGTTGATTATGGATCCGACTTAGTAATACTCCCTCCCTTGATTTTACTCCCCTACTTTTTCTACATGGTTCTACCACATCTATTTGGTTCTAATCCATATTTTGTTTTCAGGGTGACAGTTGATGGCACATACTTACTTGTTCTGATGGTGATAATCGATGGTGTGGGGGAATACCAGCAAATTCTTGTACCAATTCATCAGCAACCTCATTATAGGATGTTACGCCTTTCTTTTTAACCTTCTCACAAACTTTATTAGAAAAATGTCTAAGACCCTTGCCCTCCTTCTCCCGTTTCCTTCGTTTGCCACTTCCTCTGAAAAAAGCATAAATCACTTGGTTGGCATTTTTTAACCACTAACCTAGGGATCATCTAGGAATACACATGATGTTTTAGTACTTCACTCAACTAATGAGATAGCTTGGAGTTATGATCTCATGATTCAAGTTCAGTCATGTTATAGCTATTACAGTCATTATGCTCTTACACACCTACAAGTACATTACGTATACAAAACATACTGCCAGTACAGTAAAATCTTTAAAGTGTTAGCTATACTACTGTTAGGCTAGGCAAATTAGATTGATGTAGGGGTGAAGTAGTTCAAATAGATCAAGGTTGAATTAATTAATTTCTGTCCATACTATTAACTTTTATGTGACAAATACAGGTGTGCTTTGCTCCTATATCGTTGTGACAATGTGTGACAACATCACACCCCTATATGGGCAAATCATGTAAATTTGTCATGTAAAACTTTAATATGTGCAGACAGAGATTTAGTAAGGTAGAAAAAATATATAGAAACTCACGTAAAATCTTGATTGTCACTGTCTACATAAATAGTCCTTTTTCTGAGAAAAAAAAAATATATACTGTGAGGATTCTGTGTAGGTAAGAATTAGGACCAAGTCTTGTCAGCATCTCTAGTATCACAATGTGACATAAGTATTTAATGGACATCACTGTCAAAGATTAGGCCTACATTTCAATACAAACATGCCAGGATTTGGATATTAATGAACAACTGTGGTGGTACATCTTCTTTTTTTCTAGAATAAGTCCACTTCCTTACTAGGGCATAATTATGGTGTCAATTCTGACAGAATTTTAGGATTCTTAGAAAATAACACCTACATAATCCTTCCAAGTATTTTTTAAAATGTAATTTATCTTTGCCAAGGCACTTTTGAAGGTGAAAATTTCCAGGTACAGTATGTCTGGAAATGTGACTGCCTTTACACCCTTTTCTGTGGTATTTTTAGAAACGACTCCTTCTTATATCCTCTTAAGGCTGTCATTTTCCACCAGACAGTTCTTTGGATAGGCCACTATATCTTGCACCCTTCCCTAGGTACAATTTGAAAAGCGAATATGAGTACAGTAAGAGATCCTCCTTATAACATTTACCTACTGCAATAGAAATTGTAACTCTGGGATCTCTTGTCATCTTTTTTAAACAGTACAATAATCATTTCATAGCTGTATTTATGATTAGGGAAACTTTACTGAGCTCTACCCTTGACCTTTCAGTCTTCGCCATGTTACTATGCAATATTATATTACAGTTCCGCTCCGATTTTAGTATATTTAATATGCAATTGTCAGGTCTATAAAATCTACACAATGAAATGAAGGTTTTAGATAAATAAATCATAGGCAACTAGGCTTTAGTGCTAGTGGTGTATCTATTAACCTGGGGAAGGCTGATAGGTGGAGGGGCAGATATGTGGGGAATTGGTAGGGGAAGTAGTGTTACAAATATTAGTGGGTGTAAAACTGGTGGAATTTTCAGTATGGTCACAATACTTTTGACTACTTCGGTATTTTATCTGCAAACTTCTAGGGGGATGGGCATGATCTTTACCTGGTGATAAATGCTTTATATTTATTTAATTCTGAGAAAAGTTAGGACGTTTTATCATAAGATAAGGTGGCAATGGGAGGGTGGGATAAAATTTAATAAAAATTAAAATAATTTTTTTCCAACATTTGTCAGGAGATTACAAGCACTAAACAAGCCAAAAATAAAATTGTATCATTCTCAGTGGGCTACTGATATGCAAAATAAGGTTAATATAAAAAGGTGTTACTTAGTGGATAGTGTACAGTATGCAATTCGAGACCACCTTTGGGACCTACAAAATTGGGGTGGTCTCGGGGTTGTTCGGTCTCCACATTGAGGGTTAGCATAGTGTTGGTTCCTTGACAAAGTGGTCTCGAATTAGAAGGGTTTCGGAATTAGAGGGGTCTTGAATTGAAGGGTGCACAAGAGACTGTGCACTTTATTGCGGACTCTTGGTTCATCCCTTCCACTATTAGTTATTACAAATATGAATGCTGTTTGCCATGCATAGAAAGTAAAAGTTAGCACACTGTGCAAACAAACTGCAAAGTTAATGACATACCTCCATGGTGATTCCAGCCCAACAGGTGTTAGTATGTGTGGATTTCCGCCTAATACTGTTGGAACTGTTCGTTGTGGTGTCCCCAAATTCTGCAGAAAAAATTATATTCTTCATTAAAAATTTAAAATAGTCAAAACAGAAATGATTACTTTTTTAAGGAGGAAGTATTCAATTTCCTTGTGTCCTATGGTTTGCTGGTACTACTTAAGGAAAACAATTAATGATAACAGCCTGATTGGAAACATAGTTCCTGGTTTAATAATGGAGGTACTGGCTAGGAAGCGCTTGGTTATAATGTTCAATTTCTAGATGTAAATAGGATGTTAATGTTAATATGATATACGATCCTTCCATGGAAATCCTCCTAGAGTGTTATATATCTGATTAACCTATAATCATACAAGTAACATCCACTACCCCACTCTTTACCACGCAACGTTGGGCCAAAATACATCTTTTACTAATTATATTGTAAATTGTAAAGATTAAATGAGTAGCTATTAATTTGCTGACTGATGTAATGAAAAATGTCCATAAGTACCAGGGTGCAGCTGCAGAAAACTAAGGGTGGGTTAGTAAACATTTTAAGGGTGGATTTTAAGAAGAGGAAATGTGGGTGGAGGGCCATGAAATTAGCTTTAGACTCGGTGGAAAGCTTCAAGGCTGAGTGGTCTCGCCCACCACAACTGCATCTCTGGACTACATATTTCTATAGCGTGCCCACGATATTTTGAATCTGTGTTGCAAAGATTACAATCAAGCATGAGGTCTACAAACCATAGGAGATCCTGTAGTCGTTGTGAGTGTTGTCCGATTCTGAAGGCTCTTTGGCAAGATCTGTGTTTCCCCTTTCAAAGGAGACGACTTGTAGTGTATAGCGCCTGGGATGACAGCTACAGGTAGTGCTAGTGTTCCTAGGGGGGGGAAAAAAAAAAAGAGAAATTGTTACCAAGGAAGTTTAACACTGTTGTCGCACAAGTCTACCAAGCCAGGCACGCATTGCATAGTACGACCATCGTATGACAAATCCAACTCCGCTTCATGTACTGTAGTGCTAGACGATGCGACGCCATCTGCTGATTGTCGTTGGCAGTCTGAACGGGTCATTCCATTGCCCGCGTGTTATGGCGTTGCATTCTGCATAGAATTGTAATTGAATTCCTGCATGATTAGCTTCCTGGTATAATGCAAAAACAATTTGAAGCCTTCATGTCACCTACTTCACTAAAAATTTTACTTAGAAGTAAACAAAACTGATTGCCTTTTATAGACACAAATGATTTTTGCAGTACAAAGCTAGTTCTCAGGAAAATTTGGAATAGAACACCTTTTTCTGACCCTGAATTGGATGCATTTCGCACGTACATTGTATGATGCTGCCTCAATGGTTGAGAACAGATCGATGGTTGAGAACAGATCATCTGGAAAGTAGTTAATGTACACAATAGTGTATTTATTAACATTTTTTTAATATTCATGGAAATGAATGGGGAATACTAGATCATGTTTTGTAATTTAATATATTAAAGTTATGGTAAGCTACGCTGTAAATGTTTCCATATTCAAGCTATAGGCCTATACCGATTCTAAAGTCACAACTTTCAATAAACAGCGACACTCTAGCTGAAAATTTACTAGCTGTAGCAATAGGATCTCAAACATGACACTAAATGCATTCCTGCATAGGACTTTCACTGCACTGATTGTCCTAAAAGAAACAAGATGTCTTGTAATCACAATCAACTGTAAAGCACAACGCTAAGGGTATCCATTCCCAAGGACACAACCTGGAGGGTGTGAGCAAACATATTTGACCTTTGAACCACATAATCCACATTCATCATGGCCCCATTTGCCAAGATACAGTATGTGTGTTCCATCAAACAATATGTAGTGTATTGTTGGTATTGTGTACTGTACAGAACTACTACCATACAGCATGCAAGGTTTCTGTACCATAATAACCTAAAATACCATTACCAAAGTGTAAACAGTACATATCAATGCCTCACTATACAGCTTAGAGTGTGGTGGCTCTTTTTTTTTGTTGGTAATTTTTCCCTTAGTCATCTTCAAATACCTTATGTGTCTCACTGATTTGGACACAGGACTTGGGCTATGAAAGAAAAGCATTTCAAACCACCAAGTTATTGTTATTTTTGTTTTCCTATCTGCTAATAATTAAGAATAAATTATTTAATATTGATATTATTATTATCCTTTATTTTATAAGCTTACAACTAATAAAATAATCAGTTAGTCATGAACTAACAGAATTTAGTTTTAAATAACATTTTAAAGAAATATTCAAATTGCCATTTAAAAAATCCAACAATTGAATGCTATTATCCAAAAACTTTGAATGATTTCACAGTGTGTTGAAGCAATGAATGAATATAAAATTCATGGGAAAATAGATTTTTATTGTACTGGTTTCTATTGCATCTTATCGTGCAGGTATTGTGGACTACAACTGTAGTGGAATACACTCCTTTTGTAGATGGGAACGTACATCAAGCAGCTATCCCATAATAAAGTCTTTCATTCAGAAATGGTTCATGTTCACTGGTTTGGAATAAACTATGAAACAATTCAGTTAGGAAAGTTAAACCACTTCCCTTTTTTTTTATATATATACATTTTTGAAAAAATATAGTGAAAAATTAGAACACATTGATCTCCATTTTCCTATCAAGAAAAAGCTCTAATTTTTGTTTTGGAAAAAAAAAATCACCTATAAAAAAATAGAAATAAAGAATTGCCACTGGTGGTAAGCTATAAAATAAAAGCACTACAGTTTGGTGCAAGTACAGGCACCAGTCGTCGTCATGCCTGAATATCTTTTGAAAAACGAGAATGATAAACAATTTTTTTCTACATGGCTATGATTAGACAAAAGAGCCATCCTGGAGCCGTGTTACGCATCACTTGGACTGGTTGAGAAATTTTGTAGTCGGAGCAAGCCTGTGTTGACATGGTTGACTCAAGCCCGGCTTGATATGGCTCTCAACAAGGACAGCTTAACCTACAGTACATAGGTTGACCCTCGGTTGACATTCTTACAGTAATAGGGACCTTTTGATTGCATGACGATGGTAGGACAAAGAACATAATGACATCCCCAAAAAGCGTGCGAGAACGTTAAGTACTCGTTGTCGCATGGATTCGAGGACGCAATTTTGACTAAAACTATGTTGTGCAGAGAACGTAGGACACATGAGTGAATCCTTTTTACCGTTGTGTCGTCGCGCAAATCGAAAGCTTCCTATCGTCTGACTGTAGACTGGCCCAAACCTGACCAATCACATCTACAGTAGCAACGTAATGTTAAAGGTCTGACCGAGTTAGTTCAACCCAGGTCCACCCACATGGTGTGTGGACACTCATGTTCTCACCAGGGATGAGACTCACAGCAGTCGTGATACTTTTCGCACCAATCCTGAGATTTATTCTAGCCTTAATAGTGCCTAATGAACATTAATAATGTTGAATAGTACATGCAGTATCATGGAAAGGTATATCAACTAGTACAGTTTGTTGTCAGATGTACAATTATTGACTAGTGTTTTACTCATTATCAAACATGCATTTCATCCTTGACACAACTGCACTGAGGACACTCCCTTATAAAAAGAAAATTCCTAATAATTTCATTTTAATTCGAAGACTGAAATGGTGCAAGTTGAGAATTTTACAGACTGTAGGCTTACTGTTTTGTGTTGTGAGTGATGCCTTGCACTCTTCCTTGAAGACCTTCACTGACTTCCTGTAGTCAGATTTAAAACTAATCACATTGTACTGCTCTCCTATACTGTAGGCAAGTTTAGTAGGATCTTCGTTGAGACTAAAATCAACACTTCAGAATCCATTACAGCGGTTTAACTGACAATCGATCCTTCACCATATTTTCTATTTACCTTCCATGAAAAGTTAAAATTGCCATAAAAAAAATTCACATTTTAACATTCCCTTTCATAACTATCTCCTTTCTGGATGCATGTTAATCACAACAAAATTGAGAGCTAATGAGCAATAATGCGCATTCACTTTCGGATCGGAAAGCCTACCAAACTGAAATCAGAAACGCAGCTTGAGTCTGCTAGTGAAATGGTGCTGTTATGTTTGGTTCATCTGTTTTGCTTTTGTTACCAGTTTTCCTGATTCTTCTGACCATTTCCGTTTATACTACAGTAGTTTAGTTAAGCCGGTCACAAACTGCGTCAGCTCACAAATACATCTTTGCTCTGTCTGAAAGCTTGAATGTAAAGGTGGGAGCATCATTATGCTGAATTGAGTATAGGCATGGTCTGTGACAACAGTAGCAGCTGTAGGGAGGCCCTTTGCTCACATCATTCCACAATGACAGGGGCTGAAATGAACCATAGCATCAGGGTAACCCGCTATTCTTCTGAAAGATGCAATGGGACTTAAAATATCCCGGTTTTAAGTCCTTATCCGAGAAGACTCAAGAACCAGTGCCGATGTTAAGGCTGTAGTAAGCGGCACCCCTGCCTAACCGCTTGACCACTAGATTTGTCCAATACTGTCTGCTAATCATTGATGACAGTCTAAAAGAACCATCGTTCAACACAATTCCCCACATAAACATGCAAACACAGCTAAAGCAGTGTCTGTCCAACTTTATTTGGCTACTATTTTGTGTTACACCACATACAGTAACATACCACTGTAAATCAATATGATAAATTCTTGTTTCTGCACTTCTAATCCCTACTTCTTTTCTTCAAATGTGTTACACTATTTTTCTCATTTTTTCTAGCTTTCTCTTTAATCTCCTTCCTCTCCCAAACAGTACCATCATCTTCCCGTTCTTCATCCTTCTAAAATAAACCATGTTTCTTCCTCATAACTAACTGTCTATTCATGCAATTAATTCATTCTTTATTTAGTCATGTACAATGAACCAAAAAACAAGGTCTTCTGAGCGATTAAGTAAAATAAATAGCCCATGTTGGCTACAGTAGGATTGATACCTGAATTGTGATAATTACACTCGCAGTTGTACGGTACATAGAGTACTGTACTACAGCTCTCAAACCAATCACCATGTGTATAATAGCTTTTAAAAGCACAGGGTAATGGCTACAAGCTACACACACAAAAATAGGTGCATGGCCTTACACTCGGATGGTACCCAAAGATTTTGGAGAATCTTACAATTTTTATCCTAGTTATTGTTTTTATTTGGGAATCTCTTTAAATAAGTACTGTACTGTACAGCTCTTGAAAACTCATGATAGTGGTTGGGTACTATGTACGGTATTGTTACGCATCAGAAAAATGTACGAGTTGAGTAGCTCCATAGCGATAGGCCTAGTCAAAGTAATGCAACATTTCAACTTATGATGACAGGTTAGCGAGATGACGGAATCAGGGTCAATTATTTTAATGGCTTAATATAACTAGAAAACTTCAATACTAGCCTGTCATTTCAGGAATAGATAAGGACAGTACAGTTGCATGTATCAACCTTGGATTTATTCTCGGATAAAGGCTACCATCTAAAATCTAGCCTACAACATAAGATGGGCTTATACTGTAGTAACACTATTTCTTATGCCTAATGTAAGCGAGATCTGTTCTTATGTTCAGTCCTTAAATTCACCATGCAAAAGAACTTCGTACATACTTGCTAAGTACTTTTTAAAGATAATTACTATTTGCTGTTCTTCATTAATTAATAGAAAAGTCTACTCTCAGATCCTCCTTTGTCTTCTATAGGGGTATGGAATCTCCTAGTGCTTAATTCAAAATCTGAACATTCATTGTACTATTGAGTATCATATTCCCTAATGTAGCTGAAAGCCAAGTGAGAGCATGGAGGAACTTGCCAATATAAAATATACCCCCTTCATATGTAAATGAGACACCAAGCAATAAAGGAATGAGGCTAATCCCCTGTATATTAGTGCTATACACACTGCCAGTTTTGTTTGCAGTAAAAACAAATGAAACTGAATTTGGTATATAGTGTGCATTCTAGCCTAAGCAACGGCATGGTGGTATTTAACAGTTCTTTAATGATCACCCGAGAGGGATGGGCAATCTGCAAACATTTCTATTTTAATTATTTGTTGGGACGAGTTTAAAGGTCCAATAATTGTCATGTCTATGTTGACTCGTTCAAAAGTATGAAGATATGGAACACGCTACGTTAGCAATGTAAAATCTGAGCCAAAGTTAAAGTAAATACAAACATAGAGCAGATACAAGGTTTATTACCTACAGTACTGTACCCCCGCCTACACAAAAATTAGCTACCTAGTATTAAGTACTTGGCCTGTTTCTCTGCACAAGCACTCCAGAGGTATGAGCCTATCTCCTTGGAGTCAACCGCCAAAACCATGCTTAGTTTAAGGAGTAGGATTGGTTTGTCTTTAGGGTTAGATTAGGTGTTACTTGTTCTTGTTTTTCCATGTTTATGTTAAGCGATTAGAGGTCTCCATAATATGTGCTCTATAAATCAACCATTATTATTATTATTATTATTATCCCCTTCTTTACGCCCAACTTTATGTACCAGACTTTCCTCAGTCAAAAAGTCCAGGGTATGATCAGCTGACCTTTTATTACAATTGCTTTCATAGAAAAAAAAAATCTAAAAAAAAAAAGACTTTGAATTAAACCCTGTCCACACTATCAAAATTTATTTGACAAAAATATGTGACATGCCTAAATATGGTCATGATGACATCACATCATTACCATATACTGTACTTGACTATGAGCATACAACAGCTTTTTGTCAAAGAAAATGTGATAGTCTGATCAGAGCTTTACTGTAAGCAGACAGTGCTGAAAATTTCCTGCTTTTAATTCCTAAGGTAGACGCCCCCACTACACCCACAATCAACCTAATTTTTTGTTCAAGGGTGGTAGATTTACATACGAGGAGCTACAGCAAATGTATATGCTGTATAAGTCAATTGGTATGTATGAATTAAAGACATTGATAATAGTAGTTGTTGTAGTACCTTTTTCATTGACCTATATGTAAGTAACCATAACCACCCTAGCCACCATGCATTTACCTTTTGTTGCAGTTGGCTGCAAATTGTGGTCCTTCAGTGTCTGTAGCCCACTATTATTATCCAACATACCAGCCTA
This sequence comes from Anneissia japonica, assembly GCF_011630105.1. Taxonomy (NCBI): domain Eukaryota; kingdom Metazoa; phylum Echinodermata; class Crinoidea; order Comatulida; family Comatulidae; genus Anneissia; species Anneissia japonica. The sequence goes on from NW_022757468.1 coordinate 630,148, forward strand.
AGAAAAAGAAAATTAAATTATGATATATCAATTATCAACACATCTAATAGAGCAAGACTGTAAAGGTAATTAATAAAACAATAGTACCAATGCCCTTGTGTCAGTTGACACTGGGGTTTTTGAGTCTCTGCTATGCATATTGCTAGTGTTCTTGGGAAGAGCACTTTTAATCCATATCTTCCTTACATCCAGGAATGTAGCGGGTACTTGGCAATACTGTAGGATAAAGAGATTTCAGCTACTTATGGAACGGTGTGCACGTCATGATACGATACTGATCCAATGACTTGGATGACATTGTAAAGGGCATACGGTAGAGTCAGATTATTGGACTAGCGTAGTTAATAATGTTACTGTATATTTGTTTTTTTTATCCTATTACAGCACGACGTCAACAATGAAAAATAAGAACCGCGCCTCATGGACATTAATCCATACCTAATATCTCAGGAGGGACATTACAGGCCTCCATGATGCGATGACAACTTTTCTTACAAATTTTCATGACTGTAACATAGAACATGTGTTAATCTTACACCAGAGATGTACAGCAGTTATGGTGGGTGGGGCCACACAGCCATGAGGTTTTCCACCCAGTCTAAAGCTTATTTCATAGCCCTCCACTCACCCTTATAACTCACTTATCCATCCTTAACATTTTCTCTTATTATTTAGAGTTTATTAATGTTATCAACTATCACCTTGCCAGTTAACAATTTCTCAAACTACACTGTATTGCATTAAAATATGGATGAGCATAATCTCCCATTCACCATGTGTTAGTGATAAAACATAATACAATAATGCATGTGTTCAGAAATTAAGAAGATAGGTCATGAAGACAATTAGCCTGTAAACTTGTGAGCAAGTTATTTCTATGTTTTAGTTTTCAATAATCAGCCACGTGGCATTGTAAATATTAGTCAGGAGATCTCAAACTTACTATCTGAAGACCTGTGTTTTAACAGGGTCTCATTAGCTAGGAATGTTACTATGTAAGACTAGCTTAAACAAATAGCCACTATCAAAACCAACAGGCAATCAACACATGAGATTACATTCATGGATTTGTATACTTGTTTGCGAAAGAATTCCAGCATTGCATGGATTAATGTGACCTGAACAGAGAGAGTGCAAAATGTCATGCTTACTTTATGGATATTAACATGATAGTGCAGTAGCATGGCAAACAGAGAGGAGAAAGAAGAAAGAAACTGTAATTTTTCAACCACAGTAGCCATTTATCATTTGCAATTTTATCAATAGTTTGCCTCTGGTATACTGTAATTTGGATAATTTTCTGTCTTTCAAGTCTATTCCTATAGCAGACCTTTTTATGAGCATGGTAGGCAGGGGTTTATTTAAGAGCCGGTGGCCGGCGCATTCGATCGGCTACTACGATGTTTTCGCCGGCTACTTCAATCAATGCTGTACAAAAATTAATACAAAAACCACCAATATAAATAGCGCAACAGGCCTGTAA
>NW_022757468.1:631775-632383 GCF_011630105.1 Anneissia japonica
GTTAAAGTTCAAAGTTCGGCAGTCGCGCCTGGGTGAGTCCATCAAAGAAGCCACGCCTCCAAATCACATGTTAGCCAATAAGATAATAGAAATTTCTCCTCTACCACGTGCTCAGGTGATGACGATATACTGTACATCGCCCAAACTCTTTTTCCGTACATTGGGCTTCCGGGTTTTCTTACCGCGGAGAAGAAAAAAACAGATCGTCATTTTTAAATTAATTTGTGTATGACTATGAACCTTTTATTTTAATTTTACTAGCCCTCTTTGTGATGCCATAGATATTTCGGAAATGATAAATAATAAAAAAAAAAAAACCAACACTGGCTCAAATTCGTTTACACTCGGTGGCGGAGGTAGCAAGGCAAACCAACTATATTGAATGTTGTTTCCACTCACAATTTCAGAGTTATAGATAGTAGGCCTACAATGATTAAAACGGCAAAGCAAGCCCAAATCGTCTCAATTCACGACATCACGAGACATTTTTTTCCAATGTGGTATCCATTCCTTTTCGATATCTGCGTAAATTTTTTTAACTATTTTTTGCTCTCCTTAGATGTTTTCTTCAACGCAGATCTAGGGCATAGGCCTAAATGGTGAATCCC
>NW_022757468.1:632612-658203 GCF_011630105.1 Anneissia japonica
GGCCTAGATATAGCTTACACAGTGGCTGTAGGCCTATCTAACCTAGGCCTAAACTCACGATACGATATTTTCAGCTATTGTATGATATTCCTCTCATGAATTAAATTTAGGCTTTTTGAGATTCGCGAAAGTTTAATGTCGCGAAAATGGCCGAAATTATCAATTCACAAAAGTTTCTGGTTTACAGTATCTATATAGGCTAGGCCTATGTATGAAGATACAGTATATGTAAAAATATCAACTTTTTTTACAGCTCATAGTTGATTCTGAAAACTGTTTAAAAAAAATTATGTAGAGAAATGCCATCAAATGGGCTTAAAAAACTCAAATACCCTGGAGCGCAATGGCGCTTCGCCCCCTTGACCCCCGACCAGGGCTTTGCCCCTGGACCCCGATGGGGGCCTAGGCGCCCCCCCCCCCCTATAAACTGGCCTATTTCAATTTACTCTCCTGTTACTTTCAAATTTCTCCTGCTACTCAAATTCATAAATAAACCCCTGGTAGGTAGTATTGCTTGCAATTTTAACTAAAACAGTCACTTTTATAGAGTGCATAGAATACCTATGTCCTGTGACTGATACCGAACAATACGCACTTTGGCTCTCCAACCGATTTTTATGCCCACTCCTGCTCTACACTCTCCATCTACCTGTAGTTCACTTGTTTCCCGGTCATTAAAGTATTGAAACTTTTGACAAAATCTTGAATAAGTTTTACTTATTAATTCCAGGTAACCCCCTTAGAAACTCACTTTATTTTCTCTGGCCGATGGCTTTCAATGATCAGTAATTATTAGTTTTTCACCGAACATGTCAGTTTTGTTTAAGTAGAAAATATGGTGTAAAAAGCAGTTTTGCTTTTAAATTATAACATACTGTATATAATAGCAATAACATAACAAGAACGACAATATCAAAACATGTTTTGTGATGTTATAATATAATAATATGTGAAGTTTTATAAATATGAATACTTGACCATGGAATTTGAATATTTGACCATGGATTTGAGTCCTGTGGTCATCAGTTTACCTACAAAAATGTGTGGGCGAGAAGTAGTGGTTATAAGATCTCAAGGTGAACAGGATAGTAAAAATGACAGTGCAGGTTAGGATAGACCTACCATACCGACCAACTGTCACTATACAGTAATGTCTAGGTTCTGGGGCCAAGACTATGGAACAATTTGACAAATAGTGTTCGCGAGGCTTCTATGTGCAATTTAAAAAAAAAAAACTCAAGACGCATCTTTTTCTAATTCATAATCCTAATATTATAAACATAATTTTATAATTATTGTGATGGTTTTTGTATTGTAATCTTAATTGCTCAATTTTCTAATTTGTATATATTCTTGAATTGTATTTTTTTAAATATTTTTGTAATCTTTCAAATGTACATATTTCTTATAAATGTCCTTTCATTTGTTTAACAATGTAAATTTTTTAAAATCTATTTTTGTACAGTGTCTCTCGGAAAAGTGCTTTATAAATCCAAATAAAAAAATAAAATGAACTACAATATCTAGTTGTGTTTTAATGACATTGAATAGGTCAGACTATCATTACAGAGATCCCAAGTCTCCCGAAAAGTCGCGGGTTCTCCCGATTTTTGAGGCCGTCTCCCGCCCTCCGGATTTTTTAAAATAATCTCCCGATTTTTTTAAATATCCCGAAAATTTTACGAAAAATGTGATTTCCACGATGTCATAGAGCATGAAACAAAATTTCTTATCTTAAGCCAATATACTATGGCGCTCGCTCAGCCTTAAAATGTCGTAAACAAGACCAGGGAGTTGTTATTTAAGTTGTTTATCAAAATAACAATTCCATGGCAAGGCAGGCCTAGATCCGTGGTAGAATCCATGTTACGATCTTTCTCATCCGCGCCGACCTCAATCAATGAGATAGCTGTCAGTTGAGTAAATAAATTTTAACAAATTAACGCAATTAGAAATCACATGAATGGATGCCCCAAGTTTTTTTCGCCGCGAAGATTTGGAACTTTGTAGAATCGGTGCATAAAAATTTCTTTTTCTTTCAAGTAAGCTTCAGTTCTTTAATAACAATACTAAAAAAAATCATAGTTAGTAGGTCTTGGTACTAAGTAGTCTTCCAAAAAATGAAGTTTATTTTAATATCGATCCTGAAATACATGTAGGCCTAGGCTCTATATGCACTGCAGGGTATGTGTGGTGTGTTGTGTTGAGTAGGCGTCTGTGTGTAGTGGTGGTCGTGACCCTGCAACCTTAGGCCTAGTTACGCACGTACGGATGGAGCCTAGCGAGGCAGGATTTAATGTTTTTTCATGGCATTATGTACGAATTAGTATAGGCTAGACATATATAAATGCCGATTTAAAACATGTAGTATGATTTACTAACTAAATTAAAATATATATTTATTTTTTAATTTTTCAGCGAACGTGTGGATCTTGCAATTTGCAGTTACCTTGCTAGAATTCTATGTTCTTTGAAGAGATGTAGTAAATCAGCCATAGCCTCTAATATGCCAATGAACCAAGCAAAGCCTTGTTGACTGCTGCCAAGAATGCTTTACTAGCAAAATTCTAAATAGATAATAATATTTATATAGGCCAACTGCAACGTGTAAACAAATGTAAAATTGTTAAATAAAAGTAAACAAATTAATGAAATTTGTTTGTTTTCTTCATTTTGTGTAATACTTTCATGTTGCACAGCGCATAGTAAGGCATCACAGCGCGTCGCTACAGGAGGCGATCGCTTCACGAAAAAAATCTCCCTATTTTTTGGTTTTCAAACTTGGGATCTCTGTCAATAATACTCTGTATCAAGAAATAAAGAAACAATTAAGTTTGGTTTCCATAGAACCGTTCACCCTATCAGCAACAGTCACCGACAGTTGTAGGGAAGGTTGAACCTGGTTTAACTTTGCCGATTGCGTAGCAGACAAATCAGGGTACATTGCTAGCTGCCCTGACATAATCGGGAAGGAACCCTGATTAGTCTGCAACGCAATCGGCAAAGTTAAACCAGGGTCAACCTTCCCGACAACTGTAGGTGACTGTCGGCAATAGGGTGAGCGATTCTATGAAAACGGAGCTTTAGCGCAACAAACAATACACTGTTATTCCTCAAACCACTCTATACAATCTATAAAATCTCTCAATTTTCCTGGACTTGGGACTAGCACTAGGCCGTACTTAGTACATGTGACTGATTAATATTCATTGTGTAACTGTATAGTAATACTGTATAGTAAAAAAAGGGATGTAAATTGGAAAATCCAATGTATAACCACTATACCACAGTTGGTATTGGATGAGCATCCAACCAGTAACTTTACGGGCCTGTAATGTTGAAAAAAGATTGACCTACACATACCTTTGATTTTTTTTTTTTTTTTTTAAATATCCGAAAACATTACTCCCCTCCTACAGTATGTACTCATATTTCAGCGGTGTTCATAACCTGCATCTTTTCACCCAGAACAACAAGTACAGACAACTGTGTTATCACAAGACATATATAATAAATCCATGTCTTTTTAGCTACTACAGTACAGTACTAGTCTAGATGGCAAGCACTAAATTAATTTTTAAAGCGAAGTCTTTTGTTTGTGTGTCTGTTAAATAATTTGTCTTAATTTATTTATTATTTTAATTGCTCTAAATACATATTTCTTTAAGTTTGAAAGTTGAAAAGCTCAAACCCATTATAAATTTAACCCGAGTGGTTCTACATTATCAGGGAAATAACATAACTTTAATGCAGAAACATTACACATTTTCTTTGGTAAATATACACTACATGCGGCATTGCTCCCACCAGAGGAAACAGTCAAAGTTGAAGGATGCAATAAAGTACAATCCCGGTTATAAACAATGACTTACAGTACTTAATAGTATAAATAATTTAAATCTACCTTTTTTTAAAAACTTCATATAGTTTATAAATATTCCCTTTTGAAAGGACATCATATGACAACATTCCACAAACTGTGGGTCACCAAAATGTTGATGGGTCACAAATTTGATAGAAATCATCAAAAATCAGCTGTAGTTTATAAATTAGCATGCTTACATGGAAACACTTGCTATTTGTAATAATACTCAGGTGTTAAACTTGACTGTAATGCAAGATTTTATTATGATTATTTAAAATATTAATAACACCAGTGTAGGTAAACTGTACTGTAATATACTAAGACTAAACATGTGTTGCATAATGCTCCTTCCAACTTTATGCATCTCTCAAATATTGGGTTAATAATAGGTCATAATTCAAGTTTGAATTTCCTAACTGGGTCGTTGATTTAAAATTTTGTGGACTGCTGTCATGTTATAGGGCCTACTGTATTCTAAGGTTATGAACAATATTATAATGTGCTCAATTTTTTAAATTACCATATTCAATCCAATAAATGGCCAGGGTGTTCATTGTTAGTTTTTTGAGGGAGCGTTTCAGTAGAGGCATTTATTTTTTATAAAATGGACACCACAATACATAACTACCGTCAAAATGTGTTACTGCATGATCATAAAGACTTACTGATTCCAACCAGGTTAATAAAAATGCAATTCTACTGTCGAATGTGTTGGGAATGATGTTGCTTCCATTAGATTTGTTTACAGTCATGTAGAGTGAGTGGAGCTTCAGCCGAAGAAATAATAAATGCCTTGGGATATTTATTCAAGGGGGACCTTTATTGTAAATGAGGATCCAGAGGGTGTATTTATTTGAGGTTGGCATTTATTCAAAGTGGCGCTTTTATTCAAATAAATATGGAAATGTATTTATCTAGTCACTTTTTTTGGGTAAATTTAAGGACTCAAGAGGTTGTAATTTTAAGTGAATATTTCTACAGATAAAAAAAGAATACTGTGCCATCCCCTCAGAACCCATGCATTCACATTGTAGATTCATAAGACACAATACAGTAGTCTTAAGTACTAAACTCTCTCTATACAGTGTTGTGCAATCATGGTCTACTGTACATATTACAATAGATATTGTTCAAGTATTACACTGGTGGTAATGGGTGTTGTTCTCAGATTTGGCAAGGACAAGAACTCACAATGAATAGTCTCTGTAGTGTCAATGGAATAAAGTAATGGGTGATCCCTTAGTGATCTCTTGGGGTCTAGGGCCATCAGAAAGGTGGCAACAGTGTAAACAATTCTAAAAACCGGATATTCAAGAGGGCCTAAATAATTTGTAATAATACTGTAGTGTAAAGGGTCGGTATTTGCACTGATATAGGAAGGCAGCTTGACAAGTACCTTGTAACCAGTGTTTACATTGCTTAAGATTAGAATCCTTGGTATGGCAGTGTCTGTACCCAGTGGGACAAAAGTTGGTATCTCGCAGTGTATGTACTGTACCTATGGTAGCGTTAAGACAATATTATAAGTACCATGTACTGTAGGGCAATGTCTAAAAAGTATGTTACGGGACAATGTTTGTAGACATTAGAGTAGCTTGGGCAGTGTCGGTACAGATTTAGAATGTCAGTAAAAAATGTCTTACCGAGCTAGAAAATTTTGCTACCCCTGTAGACCAGTGAGTAAGCCTAAAGTTCTGTACATATGTACCAAGGCCAATACCATGGCAGGGCAGGGTATAAGAGAACTCATACAGTAAGGCAATGTTGAGTAACTCGGTAAAGCTACAGGTACAGTAGTACACTGTAAGTCAAGTTAAGCATTGGAGAGCGCCGTACTCTAGTACAGACAGCCAAATTTATTCTGATAATACATTGATAAGGAAATGTATAGTACAGTACAGTTCGAAATGGTATCAGAATCATTTATTGTCATAATCAATTAAAAATTGAAAAGGAAACTTGTTTTCCCAGATGCAACATTGGTAAACTCAGTCTCCCCACCCCCAACCCCCAAGTGGTGGCACCAAGAGCCAGGACTGCCAGTTGGAGAGCTCAACTCAATTTGTCAGAAAGGGGAAAAAATCCTATTTCCTATTTGTTTTTGTGATTATGAAATTGTGATTGATAAAATTTGTGATTGATAAAATAATCCTTTCAAATCTGTAACTTGTCAGAGTTTTTGGCGGATTCACTCCTTGACTTCTCCGAGAGGATCATCAGCCTTCTCATCTGGAAAATCTTGCCACCACCACTCGTTACTAACCACCTTGTATTCAAAATCATGTAGCACAGCAATAAAGACTGGAGCTTCCATTAATCCAATCAGGTTCAGCCTGAGGCTGACACTTAAGCAAGTACTTGGTACTGTAGTAGGCGCTTTATCTGTGTTGCTTCTCTTGGTTAACTCTTTTAATTTTTAACACCATTATTGGGAATAAAGAACGCAAATTAACCTTTTAATGAATCAAGGCCAAATGGTCAATGGTAGTTAGACATAATGTAAGTTTTTAGTCTTAAATTTATATAGCAGGATGCAGTCCATATTTCCTACTCAATATATAATACTGAAGAAAGGAAAATGAATCATAGAACACAATAGAAAAATCATACACATGCTCAATTTGATACCTGACCTTCACAAAGCCAGTCAAGCATGACAAGGTTGTAAAAGAGCATGTTTAAATCTTTATAGACTTAGTTCAGGAGTTCTAATTGACAGCTAAACCATTCAGGAAGAATATTTTGATGTGGTGCCATGAGTTCTGGTATGTCATGTACTTCTAGTTGTCTATACTTACAAACAAATATTGATCAATGTACTTACTTCCTTTGCGATGCTTTCCAAGCCCTGTTCCTTGTAGAAGCTTAAGATATCATCTTGAACAATTTGATGTCCGGCTGCCTTGGACGGTGTTGTTGGGGCACTTTTTACCGGGCTACCTTGTCCTACAAATAAAATTAAATTTCACATTATATATTAAAAATAAAAATGTTATGCATTGTTTTGAAAGCAACAGAAAACATAAGTAAAATACACACATTTTAAAAATGTGTGATCTACTTGAAAGTATAGGAAAAAAGTAAATTTTCAGGTTTAAACCGAATGCTACAGCAAAAATAAATATGAGAGATAATGACAATTGTTCAAAAGAGTTGTTTTTATTATTTATTTCTAGCACTCTGTGCATTTTAGACCTTGGAATTCACATACAGTAATCCTTCATGATCTGAGAGTTAGCCTAGAGAGAATTGTAATGTGTCCCACTCGCATTATGAGGATCTAAGACTTGCATCACACTCACAGAGACTAATCTGGATGCAGATATAGGGGCCTTGGCCACATTTCATTGTATTCAGCCTACAGCATAGCCTGTAACAATCCATTCTGACAAAGTTCCCAAATATAATTTCATGTGTCTTTCTACTCTAGATGATTTCAGTTTACAGGAGGCATTGCAACATTACTCAACATCAATGGTGCATCTTACAGCAAACACGCACCACAGAAGTGTTACTCATTGAACATTTCTGTTTACAACTCGACCATTACATCACATGATTCCAGTTGCCAATCATTGTTTCAGGAGGCATTCTCTCTTCATTACATACAGTAAAACTCCACCAAGAAAGTGTTAATACTTCTAGAGTTTCAGTAGTCTTATTCATTTTAAGTATGTTTTATGCTTAGCATTAATCCTAATATTATAATGCAAATTGATCCTAGTAGTATGTCAGATAAAAATTACAATCTCTATGACAGAAATTAATTTGTTATCTAAGCTGAAGTACCCTGTTTAGGTGAAAAACCTTTTAGTACTCGATTCAGTTTGCTACATTCTCAGTGGCATATTTGACTTTTTATTTGTAAGTTTTTCATTGGTTGAATAATAATTTTTCCTGATGTAAAAGGTAAAACAACAAAATTAAGTAATATTTTGCAGATTAAGGGAGTTTAGCAGTTTGCATGTTGGAAATGTATATGTGGCCACATACTGTTAATCCATGACCCACATTTTAATCTTGGATTTAACAACATAATTTAATCACGTTTACCTACAACTAAAAGTAATTTTTTATTATATAGTACTGTATTATTACACTAAATATAAAGAATCCGGTTATCACTTGTTTTTATTGTATTGCTAGAAACCCCTAGGACTAAAACATTCTGCATCAAAATTGTGTGAAAAAAAAAAAGAATGTATGAATGGAAGAAATAGTTTAACAAGATTATCAATAAATGGTTAACAAAACAATAACAAAAAAGAGCAATTTTAAAACCTGGGTTATCCAGTGCATTTCTGCATGCTGCCTGTGTGTATGATGACCTTGGACTAATCCACTTTACACTGTTGTTCTTAACCATGGTCCACCTACAACATACTGTACTACAGAAATTCTCCTTCACATTTTACTGTAAAAACATTTCAGTAATCGGACTAACCCAATAAACCATGAACATCGTTTCTAAGACAAGGGAATTTGAGGTTGCCCAATCAGCACAGGGCTCTTAATATTTTTTTTAATGGGTTGGGAGAAAAAATAAAATACATTTAAATATCTGGCTGCCTAGTAGAGGTGCCATAGTCATAAAACTTCCTATCTCAGGCCCAATTCTGATAGGGCTCAAATAGTCTGAACCCTGAGCCTCCATTTGTAGTACTTCTCTGTCCCCCCTTTCCCCTTCATTTCCAAATTCCTGGATCTGCCATCAGACATAAGGACTGTGCCTGTATGTTGGGGTGTGCTTAACTGAGACTGGGATGCAATCTCCATTCTTGAAATTAATTATGTTGACTAATTGTACAGCTGTCTTTAATAGTGATGCTCTAAATGCAATCAGTATTTTCTTTCTATCAGTATTCAAACAGAAACACAATGAGCAACGACTACCAACTTTTTGGTGTTGCTTTATGTAGCGTTAAAAAAACATCCCATTACAGATAAACAATACAAACATTTTAAAATATAAACAAACTACTCTCAGATTAATTACAGTACAAAGAATATGAACAAGTGACGACCCATTTATACGAGCAAGTACTTTTTTGCATACACCAGTACAGTGATTAATAATTGTGTTATGGTTTGTGTTGATTGTGATTTTACCCAACTCCCAAATTCAAAGTAAACACTGATACTGTTTTGTACTGGATGCATTTTATGTAAACAAAAAATATTTTTGAATTTGTAATTAGGGTATTGATTTAACTTGATCGGGCCAGGCTCACTACACTAATGTGCAGTACAAGAAGCTATCAGGACCTCGCAAGGATCACAAAGGCCTTAGACAAACACAAAAGAGTGCTTGCAGTACATCTACCACCTGGTAGCTGAAATTCCTTCATGGTCAGATTCATACCAAACAAAGACACTGTTCATTAAGCAGTAAGTTTAGCATCAGAATTGGAATACCAAGTGCTTGCCTTTTGTTTGATCAAAATTTTAATCTCAAAAACCCATTTTTAAATCCACAAAAAGTGAAAGACAGCTGACGTTTTGTCTTCTTGTCTGCAACATTGTTCAACAAACTTTGGCTTTTAAAGTTTAAAACCCAAGAGAGAAATAGAAACAGCCAGCTATGTGACCCTTGACCCAAGCTGCTAGTTTGTGCAAAATTCACACATGAACCTGGAAATTGGCCATCAAAATTTATTAGTTGACAATTAAATTATCAATTTTTTATCAATCATTAATGTTCATATTGTTTTAATTATAATAAAACTATCATTTTTGGCAGTCTACTTTTAAAAACTAAATTTAACATGTTTAGAATATTAATTTTTATATTGTGGTATTATTTTGATATTTTGTCTATATTTTTAATTAATCCTACTTCAACTTACTAACAGATTTTTGAAAATAATAATTATAATAAATTAATGAAGAAATACTTGCTATTCAGTGAAATTACTTACATTTTTTGTTTTAACTATTGATTAATATTGTTTAATGTAATTTTTAAAAGTCTTAAAAAACTTGAAATTAAAAAAAAAACTTAAATAGTTAACTAAAATAGTTCTCATACATTAATTTGTTTTTGGTTGAAGTAGGAAAGGCCTATTTGTTTTATTACTTTTCATATTATATTTTCTGAACCACTGTGTAAAGTAAAGTTTCCTTCCTTACTCATTCCCTCTTTGTGTATGCCTCCTTATTTTAAGCCCCGTCCAGACTATGCCACGCCTAAATATGGTCATGATGACATCGCATCATGACCATATCAGCACATCCTGACTATATATATTAAATATGCATACAAAAGTTTTTTGTCAAAGAATATTTGATAATTTGGAAAAAGCTATAATTAAACATTACACAAAAAAAATCAGACTATTATAACATACTGTGATCCTGTCTTGTACAATGTTCTGTAACTACAGGTCTCCCTCTAATTAAAGACCCCTCTAATAAAGACCACCTCCAAATAAAGACCACTTTTCTGTGGTTCCAAATTAACAAATTTCTTTTATTATTATTGTTCTAATTAGAAACCATAGCTACTAAAGACCATGAAAACCCTGGTTCCAAAAGTGGTTTTTTATTGGAGGGAGACCTGTATAGACTATAAATTTCCTTAGATTAGATAGTAATTATCACATGTACAGTATTAGAAAAGTGACTATTGGCTGAGAATGAAAAGTAAAATAATAACACCACAGCAGGGGGAGTAACAGCAATCAGTAAAGTTAACACTGACCTTTGACTGCAGACTAGACCTTTTTAATAAGCAAAACATAAACATTGCTTTTGACCAAGTACAGTACTAAGCTATAATAAACATAAATATTAGGCCTCAACTAACTGAAACCACTAGAATTCTACATTACCACTGTAGGCCTATACAGTAGCTATTTTTATTTAAATGTTTATACCTAAATAATTGAATAAGGTATGGCAGTACATGTTAATCCAAATAATATGAATAAAAATCAAGAAACTCAAACACCCTCTCCAATTGACAATGTGGATAATTTATATTTTTCATTCATAATCTACAGTTCAGTTCCTTCCTGTAATTCAAGAATTGTGTGTACTAGTACTATTGGATATGAAATGAAATTTAGTTTGAAATTATAACTTAGAGTAGTATCATATTGTGAGAGTGGTTATCACAACGGTTGCAGTTTGGTCTTATCTTGAGGTCAGGGTTTGAATCCTTCACTCTTGTGTCCATGGGCAAAAGGTAGGTTTTTTTCTTTTAATACCCAGAAGAATAAATCTCGGAACATTTTTAATAAGATGTTGTGGCATTGAATGTTAGTAGCTCATCTCAGCTGGCTAAACTGGTGGTAGCCGCTGCGTGTGTAGGGGTGTGTGCGTGTGTAAGGGTGTGTGTGTGTGCTGAACCGTGGTGGTCTCTTGGTCCCTGGTTAAATCCATCCATCCATTATATAGTTGGGTATTTTATCATATTATACCATCAAAGGTAAGCTCAGTAAAGTTGCCAACACATTCAGTGACCAGGAATAAACTTTGTCATGTATACTGTAGTCATTTATAGTACGTATACCGTAATCTTGTGCTGTCTGCGATGTACAGTTATGATTATTTTTTAACAATTACTTTGTCATTGTATTTTGTACCCATGGCCTTTCACACATTTTATTCAAGCTAAAAATACATTTAACAGACAGTAAAACTGTATTCACTTTACATCATTTAAATTCCATGGGAATACTTTCCTACATCATAAATGTTTATGAAACCAACTGATATTAATCATTACAACTTCCTACAAATTCTGACCTATATTGTCTACTAACCTACTTGAATTTATAATCCACAAAATTTACAAAAAAAAAAAAAATTACAATGTAAGGTAAATTCTAAAGTACAATGCAGCAAAATTAACCTACTGGTGAAGATTTTAGTAAACATTAGCATTATTTAACTGAGAGAGAAGATAAACTTTCATGTTGCAGTACTGTAAACTGTTATCCTACTATGGCGCGATCTACAAATTATCCCCAACGACAGAAACGCGTCTGGGAAAACCATGTATTACAAACGCGTCTGGGCAGAAATAAAATTAATTCACTTTGTTTCGTATCGATATTCTTACTTTGTCATGAAAGGAAATAAACTGTTTGAAATAGGCATATACCACCAGTTTGCATTACTGCAAATTGCCTAGTAACAGTGAATTGAGTGAGAAACATTCCCACACAAGTAGGTTCCCACGATCAGGAGAAGCATGAGAGAAGCAGACACAAGGTCAATTACATACAGTAGTCTTCTCTTTAAACGCCGCCAACTCAGGAATGTAGACGCTCTAGTGTCTGATCTGATTCTTTGAACGCCGCCTTCAGGAATGTAAACGCGCTGCTGCTCCGCAAGAAGGGAATAGCCGACTGCCTTGTTCACCAATATAAACATGTGCCATGGTTTAAGCATTTTTAAAACATAATAATATATATAATAATACAAACATGTATTAAATTCATATAGCCTACACAGTAAAACACAATGCCGTAGCATACGTTGTTCTACGTGAGATATCACGTGATCGCCACAACGGACTTCTTAAACTGCGGCTGATCCAAGTCAGTGTTTGCATGCTGTTGTGCGGGCTGTGCAGGCACGTGGGAATTAAAAAGTTGGGCAAAAGGTACTTGTTTTGATAGGTCAATTCGAACATCGCACAATATAATCTGGGTAGCAAGGTTACTGGCGATTGCTTTCTCTTCTATAAAACCTACAGGTAGCCTACTAAAATACAATAAACATTGGGGTTTCCCCAACAAGAAAAATAATTAAATTTAGGCCTTTATTATAAACATTTCTTCGTAAACTGTCACCTAGCGTAGGCTAGCATTTTACTACCAGGCTACTACTATTATAAATATAGGCCTAGGCCTACATAGCCTAGGTACGGTAGGGACACTCAACAAGTTTTGAAGTTGTTTAAATCGCGATCAAATTCCAAATTTCGCTAAACGCGTTTAACATTTTGCCATTCACGAGCAGTCAGCCATATGAAAAGGGGAGGAGTTAACTTCCAAACGGAATAAACGGCTCGAACGACAAGCTTCCAAACGGCATTTCACAGACGCGTTTGGGAGCTTGTCATATAACAATAGTAAACGTGTTTGACCCGTTTCTGTCGTTGGGGATAATTTGTAGATCGCGCCTATCAGTTAATACAGAACTACAGTGTAAGGCCAAAAAAAAATGTTTGTTTGCCCTACTCCACCCACCCCTAACTCACTCAAAAAAAATAGAGGCAGAAAAAAAAAAAGAACTTTAAAAAAGTTTCTTTTTAGCTTTTTTCTTTACAAATAAAAAAAAAATGTGAGTGAATTTATCTTTATTTTTTGCCAGATGCCCTACAAATTAGTCTAAAGTTGTTGTCTGATGTAAGATACTGCTATTGTAGCCTCTGTGGGTTACATTTATCCTATCTGATGAGTATTTAAAATAAAAAATAAATTTGTAGGTTTGTAGGAAGGGTCAAAGATGACCTCAGCCCTACCATGGTTTAAGTCTATTAAGAAAACATTTTTTGGTGTATTCTGGTCAATGTGGTTGGCCAAAAAAAAAAGGGGGAGGGGAGGCCTAAAAAACTTATGCTACTGCACACAAACATACACTGAAAGAACAGATTATAGTAAGTGCCTAAATACCCAGGGTAGTGTACAGTAGCTCCCTCTATTCAGTGACATAAAAAGAACTGTAGGCCTACAGGTTTGTAGGAAGGGTCAAAGACGACCTCAGCCCCACCATGTTTTAAGACTATTAAACATTTTTTGGTGTATTCTGGTCAATCTGGTTGGCCAAAAAAAACAGGAGGGGGAGTGGGGCCCTAACAAATTCATTTGTTTCTAAATCAGCAGTGATCGATTATTGTAGGCCTACTACAATACAAAAAGCACTACCATATAATTTTATTGTCTTCCAAATGGTTAATGGGAAATGGCCTCATCCAACTGATTCGCCTCTTTTCCGTCTGTAAATATGCAACCCATAAAACCCATTAACTAGGAACCATGCCAGGAGTAAGCAGCTCCTCTATTCCATTATAATTATCCCTTTCTTATTGCATTTCTTAACTGTTCTTTTCCCCCAATACACTGTAAAAACCAGCAAAACTTTTCCCAGACTTGTGTTCTTATATTTTTGCCAATTTCAGGCTCAAATTGTTTTTATTTTGTTCTTAATTTACTGTCCACTTTTAAAAAAAAGAGAAAATTATTACTGTACAGTCAGCAAATCACCGTACAGCAGTATATTACTGTACTGTATTATTATTATAGAGCACTTTGTACACTATTTTACACAGTAGTTGCCTACTGCATTTGGTACAGATACTGGCAAGACCAAAATAATTTTACCGGTCATTTTTTTTTTCTGACATCTTTATGATGCCTTCAACAGAAAGTTCAAAGTTCACCACCACTTTATTATAATCAGATTCAGAATCTAATAAATTTGGTATTTTAATTGTAAAAAATATACTAAAATAAAACAAAAATAATAATTCCAATATTTTAAAGATTGTTTTCACAAAACAAAAATACACATCACAATTCCATTACCTGATCATTCCACCAACTGATGTCATTAGCATCTTATCTCAGGGGAAATTCCTTAGGAAATATTGCATACCAAGAGTTAAGTGGTCCCTTTCCTACTATCTCCCCTTCAAAGACAACTACACTTGTACAGTATACTATATTGGTAATATTAGTTCATAACCTATTGTGTTTCTGCTGGCAATGGTGCTCATGTGACTAAAATATTCTAAGCAATTGGTAGATTTCTTTCGCACTTATAATTATTAGTGAGGCAAATAAAAGTTAAATACAGGCTTATATTAAGGCTAATACTAATAATGATTATCAATCTACAGTAACTACTGATGTTTTTTTTTTTGTAATGGATGAGGGATAAGAGGGTATTAAGTACTGTACATGAGTCTAACCAACCTACCTATCAGGAAGTCCTCCCTTGTTATAAGTGGTGTAGTTTACCCAACTTACCACACCTCCCTTGTCTGGACTTGGAGCCCAATCACACTTATTAATTATATCAGCTCAGGGCTGCCTGAGGGCCACTTTTTTCAAGTGTGAACAATGAATAAATTTTAAGCCGGTCCCGAGCTGACCTACTGTAAATTTAGTCCTACTTTAAAGTCAGTGCAGGTCCCACAATGCGGAACCCTGGGCCGACTCATCTTCATATCGTAAACTTCATCCTCTCTGCAGTACCTGCCTAAGTCCTACTCTAGTGCAATTTTGGAATGCAATAATCCTCCTTCAGACACTCTGAGACTTATACTTGGGCAAATTAATTACTTAATGAGTTGGTCTAGTTAAAATGATGCTTCCTTTTTGTACTATTAATTGTTTAGTATTACAGTACAGTACTGCAGCTCAGCTGCTGCATTGGTGGCCAGGCTGTGCATTGCTTTGAGGGGATCGCAAACTCCTCCTCACAGTCAGTCTGTTTACTTTCCTATCATACTGTATGCTGGAATCTATTTACTGTATACTGCAGGTAGAGAGAGAGACAAATGGAGATAAAGTGTCCTGCCCAAGGACAAAATGCAACCTGCACAGCAAGAGTTTCGAACCCCTGGCCATGGGGTTTGAGAGCCCAAGCCTCAACCACTACGCCACACACTTCCACGGGGCATGCATTCAGTAGGCTAGTGTATCATATTACTGTAGCTGAGGAAATGCTGAGCCAAGTCCAAGGAAAGGCAATCAAAAAACATTGTACTTCTTTCACACTTACTGTAATAACCACCTCACTGAAGATGATCTATTACATCATAATCGATCAAGCATGCCATGGTTGAGTGGACACACTACTGGAAATCTGGATGATTTCATTTCAAAAAGCATCAAATGATTATCACCAATGAGAATGCCTCTTTAAAGTTTACTGCAATGATCTAGAAACTGGGTGGTTATCACCCACGCGGGAAATTCCACCAGTGTCACCTTTAACACAGGCAGCATACCAGAAGGCCACTATGTCAACCATGATTACATCAGGCCTACAGTATATTCATTACAAATAAAACAAACAAAATATACATGAGTACTATGCATTACTAAACTTCTGAACAATTATTTGTGAGGATACAATGACAACTAGGGAACCTACTATACAGTATGTACAGTAGGCTTACTATTAAGAAGTAAGAAAGAAAAACCCACAAAAATACAATGAATTTTTTAAGATCTAATGCTACTTTCAGGATATTTTATGCAGTGTATGATGAAAACAAACTTAAGAAAAATTGGGGCTTGTTGGTTTGGTTCTTGAGATGATGTGCATTATTGGAAGTGAATAAAGTTTTGCATTGTTAATAAATTAATGAATTTCACTGGGGGTCTGGTAGGAGAAGGCTCAATGTGTGGTGGGTGGTACATTTGACAGTTGAGACCTGGATGTGAATAAATTTCAGTGTGAAAAAACATTAAAAGTTCTTATTTTTCCTTATTCCACCCACCAATGCCGTAGCCAGCTATTTGGACAGCTGGGTCAGTCCCACACAATTTTTCTATTGGGCAGTCCTCGAAATTAGCGCTGGCATTCGGCAATGCCGAGGTAATTGCCGACGCTTAGCAAGCTTACAACAGCACCAATTTGCCGAGGCTCCTTTTTCATAGACCTAGCAAGTGGCCTAAAGAAATTTCAGCTTGTATGCGCACAGAATGTTAACATTTCTCAGTTTATTATTGCGTGTAAATTAAAATTAAACATTTATTTTAATCGTGTAAAGTAACTAATTTAACAACGCCAAGTAAGACATGCTTACAAACCAGGAATTACCACAGTCAAGCCGATGTATTCATGCATGCTGTAAACACAATGGCCCAAGCATGTTGTTGTGGCCGGCGGCGGCGAACTATGAGGGCGTGAAAGATTTTTGGTAGATTCCCGCCTGAGTACTCTATACTGTGACATACTGTATGTTCACTTTAAAGCAGCCGTAAAATTAATGATTAATTTATACTATTATTATATTATACGGTACCATATGTTTTAATGTTGTTGTTTTTACGAAATAAACTTCAATATACAAATAAATTAAATATTGTTAGCAATTTGTTTTACCTGCTGCAGAATGGTACGAATTATAAACATTATGTCATTAATGAACAGAGCAAACACATGTTAAGCTCAACGGTGGCATTAAAGGGAAAAATGCTTTCTTGGCTTAGGGCAAACCCTTGCTAGATGGTTAAATAGGTAGGTCTAGAACTGGTTAAATTATGACCAAATTAATTAAAATACTACAGTACATTGATCGACGTTAGGCCTAGTCAGGTGAGCTTTTGTTGTGTAGCTGTTGTTTGATGTAGTTTCGATGATAGATAATCCCTTTTAGCTGTAGTTAGGGCGTAAGTTAGAGAGACACTAAAAAATGCAAATTGCCGATGTAGTGCCGAGACGAGTGCAATTTACATCGGCAATTTTTTGCCGAGGACTTATCGTCCCAATTTCGAGGGCTGATTGGGTCCACGAAGAATGGGTCCACATTTTTTAAAAAGGGTCTAAATTATTTGCACAAAATCAGTCCCATTTTTAAGAAAATGAGTCCAGATTTTTGCGTAAAATTGGTATCTTTTAGACATTATTTAAATTTATGTGTAAAGTGGGTCCACTACATTAATATAATCCCGCACTGTTTGAAAATCCTGGCTACGGCAATGTCCCCCCCAACCACCATAACAATTAATCTATTGTGTTGCTGACTGTAAAACAGTAGGCCCTAGATCATGCATCTTCCGTTGTGAACTACTGCCCTTGAAAGAAATCACTATACTGTAATTGCTTATGATACATCCTGTGAAAATTTTGCATTAGGCAGCCTATGGGCAGACCAACAGATCTAACTGTACTAGCCTTTGTTTACTCAAGTATAATACTGTAGTTTAACTTGATCAATGAAAGTTTCCAGCACACCATTTACAGTAAATCATGTGTTGCTCCACTGACCGAGTACGCTCCCCTCAGCATGATGTTATCTTTCAATTCATCATAATTGGAAACATCCATCCAGTACTTGTATTTTCAAGGCACACCAATTTTGTAGGAGGGTTACTACAGTATAGGCATCCATACATGTAATTCTAAAGAACAATTTATCCAATTTCACAACAAAGGAAAGAGAATACTGTCATCCATACTTACTTACTTTATTTCACTGCCCTTCACGGGGTAGTAATGTACTACTGTACAAACTCATTGTAAATGCAGTAAATGTTGATGTTCATTTTGGAAAAAAACTAATTACCCCATACTAAAACATTCTGTTGGTTAAAATAATGTAATATCTTAAAAAGCTATTTTTATCTGGGTTTATTCATTTGCTTTGAAAATAAAAAAAATAAAATCATTACGGACCTAAATTTTGGACCTATAATTTCTGTTGGTTTTTAAATTAATTAATGAAATATCAAATTATTATATCCTGGTAAATAGTATTGAAGGAAATCCCTAATTTGGAAAGTCCTTTGTTTAAAAAAAACCCAGTAATTTAGCATTTATTTTAAAGCAAACAAATCTCACACAACTGTATTATTTGTAAGGAAAACATACAGGGAAAAAAACCACTATCAGTTTCATACATTAGCTCGAAACTATGTTACTAAGAAATGTTTATCAATGATTGATTGATTGATTAGTATACATGAGGAAAAGGAAATACTATGTTCATCTTTAAATGAAAACATTAGAAAGTCTTACAAAAAAAATGGCTGCACACCAAAAGGGCTCTGCGAACTCCATTCACAACAGTTGTTAGTTACGGATTGTTGACACAGAACAGTATCATTAGTATAAATACAGTTAAACTTGCCTAAGTCGACTTTGCACAACTCGTATAATTTCTAAGTCGATTTTATTTTACATGCCAAATTTTTGTGTTTTCCATTAATTAACAATCTGAAAATCGAACAAATTTTCAATGTCATTTTGGATTCCACTAGGCAAGTTCAACTGTAGGCCTAATACAAGGCTAATACACAGCCAAGTAAAGGAAGGCATGACGAAATTGACTATTCCATAAGCACGCACCATTTGGATAGTTGCTTTAAGTCCCACAAAATGAGAGCCTAAACATGTACGTTAGTGGGACAGCACATGACTGTGGAATACTAGTTCTGACCCTGTTCTGATTGGTCAATTAAGTTTGATTGACAACATTCATGTGGCTACTTTGAAATGATAAAGCAATTATAAACATTTTTTATAAACATTTTTTTTATAATTCTGTACAAAGCATTTTGGTATTTTTTATCAATCAATTTATAATTTTGTGGCCATTATATTGGTTTGGTTAATGGTTGCTTTCACTTCAATAACAAGGAATCTAATACTGTATGGCAGATCCAGAAGGGAATGAGAAAATGTTAATTATGTATTCACTACCAAAATTGCAACTTTTCTTTATTCCTAATGAGTAATGTACTCTTATCCAAAGCCACAACTTTAGCTAAGGTCCAGGCCAAAACATGGAGTTTTCAAGTCCACTATGGAACTGAGAGAAGAAGATAATGACTATGGAAAGAGCTGAGAGAAGAAGATAATGACTATGGAAAGAGCTCATTTCCAGTCATAATTCCAAGCCTGCATTGGTCTTGCCTGTTCAACTGGAACATTCACAGCTTTTCATCGTATTGCTATGATTGCAGGACTGTACAAAGCCATTCACTGGCCATTTAAATACTAAAACATGCATAAAAGATGCAGTCAATAAAAGACCACTTTAAATGTTGTTTATAAAATCATCAGCTTGATTTGACTCTTGAGTAATAAAACATTAATTTCATTCATTTTATTTTTGGTAGTGGCTTATTCCAGTCTACTGTATCAAATTCCTAATTCTCATTAATAATGATAAATATGGATAGAATCTGGGCTATAACATCCGATCAGAATTAGGAAGACTCAAGACATGGTGTAAGGTAATAGTTAGCCAAGCTGCATTTATTGGTTTTTTGGTAAGTCGCAAATTTTCGACATACCCAGTTAAAAAAACGTAATTTTCGGACTTTTGGACAACGGAATTACAGGAATCAATTTTAACAGATGCACTCATACATTCCAACTACAAATTCATAAAATTAAACTGCATCCTGCCTGTAAAATGTAATCATTCTTTCGCCCATTTTTCGCCACCCCCTTAGAGGCTTTCACCCAGCTTTTGACCCTTTTTATTTTTTGACAGTCAGTGCTATTTTCACAATTTTTACCTCTTGAAATACAAATTTATTCGCCTACCAATAATAGAAAGGTTAAATAACAGTTAATTTGAAACTATTTCACTGTAAACTATCCTTTTACTATAATGAAAGTATACAAAACAGACCAGTTTGTGATTGCATGTCTTACAAATACAGTAGTAGCGAAAAATGGCTACTTCGCCATATTGATTTTAGGACACCCTCTATAATTTTATAGTAATTAACAATAGGATGTTGAATAATAACCCCAACATTTGCTCCGTGACGTACTGTAACCTCTCTCTTCTTATTTGCTAACTGTAAGCAACGTGACAGCAGCCATGTTTCGATCTCAATGTTTTTAGAATTAAATTTTCTTTCGAATAAATATAAACTTGGGATAGATTTATCCACTCTAAGGTAATTAATTTTAGATGTGATACGACACCATATTCTTATTCTCCCTTGGGAATATCATATTTCATAAAAATTTTAATTCATAATTTGAAAAAAAGTTGTTTTTTTACGGACAGTTTTGGCCCCGGCCCTTCTTTTGTAAAGTAAAAGTAAAAAAAATGAAAGAAAGAAAGAAAAAGAAACAATTGATCGCCCATTTTTGGGTGTCAAGAAAACATATTTTGAAGGGGAATTTCCCGGACCCCTTAAAGTAGGGTTGTGTTATCTCGATCGGCCCCAATTTCGGCACCCCTCGGACATCTCTGGATCCACCCTGGTGAACCCTGAACTTCTTAAATCAATGACCTTTCCAATGTTAAACTTAACAACTGACCGATCAAAACAAGGTCAGGAATACATGCATGTCTCGCAACCACATGTGTTGTTCCACAAACGCACGTGTATGCTTTTACACTGTCATTTTGCGGGATCTTGTTGGCATCAATATCCAAGGGGCAGAGCTTCAAGGAAAGGTACAGTCATTAGGCCTCTTGCCTACAGTATGCTAGGTGATGGGTGGTGGTCACTGATCATGTATGATTTAAGATTGGCTTTAGTGTCTAATATGGACGATACAATGCCATTAACAAATTGCAGCATATGTTAATTTATTCACTTACATTATAAATTCAGTGTAGGTGGGCCGTCGCCTAGAAACAAACCACTTACTAGGGGCATAGATCTTTTTTAAATGCTGTTGTTAAAGGGCTAGACATGTCATGGTTAATTATAAAACAAAAAAACAAAAGCCTTTCTACTGACCTCTCTCTAGTTTAACTAGGCCTACCTAGGCCTATGGCCTAAATAAATGGTCAATTTAATAGAAGTAGGCCTAGGCCTATTAGTAGCATGCGAATTTGGGTGATGCACTGTGTAAGCATGTTAATGTAGGCCTAAATGTATATTACACAAAAAAAAACTGAAATTAGGTAATTCATTATGAAATAGGGCCTAGGACTACTACGTACTAGGCAATAAATCCTGTGACCTTTCATATTTAAATGCCTACCTATCAACCATGATCTAACAAAACCATCGAACGCACACCACGCCAACATCAACAAACTTAACCAAACAAAAAAAAATTAATATAACAATAAAATACCAACCTTCGTCCACCCATAAACTTGTCAACGTGGCAGAAGAAGTGGTCATAATTACTTCTGTTGCATTTAATCATTCAGATCTCTGGCATTTAACTCAGACGAGTCGATGCACAACTACTACTATCGATCGGTGAGAAATATAGCCCAAATTCTTGTACACACCAGGGTCGTCGTCGTTCGAAAATGGCGAAATAGGTAAGAGTTACAGAATTCAAATGTGATCTTTTGTACTTAATATAACTTGTTTTGAGCCATCGTAAAACTGGCGACTAACATATAAAACCAATACTTAAAATAAGTAAAAGAAATTTAAAATCCCTTAATTTAACTGAAATCTAGGACCAAAAACTACCAACTACTTCCTTTGTAGGCAG
Organism: Anneissia japonica; assembly: GCF_011630105.1. NCBI lineage: Eukaryota > Metazoa > Echinodermata > Crinoidea > Comatulida > Comatulidae > Anneissia > Anneissia japonica. Next base: position 654,598 of record NW_022757468.1, read on the forward strand.
CCTGATCGTGAAGCTGTAGAAAACTAAGCTTGGCGGTGGCGATGTAAGGAGACCGTTGATTGGCTAACTTCCAATACCTTGATAGGCTAATGCGGCTGCGCATTTTGAGAGACGCAATCTTTTGTTGCCTCTGAAGACTAACAACTTCAAAATATTCAATGCAAGGTTCAAAACATCTTCGGAATAAATGTTTTTATAGGATTCCAAGAAAATGTTATTCTTAGTGTTTCGTATACACTCACATAACTGATCTTTTTGATTCAGAGCATGGGGTAACGAAGTCTACGTAGTTCTGGCATTTAAATTGAATAGAGGGCAGTATTTAAATATTGAGAAATTGAGAACAGAACCATGCATTGGAAGAGGGATCGACTGGATGGATGGAATAGTATATTCAATTCAAATTGTCGATATTATTTCGAAAACATGTCCATAATGTAATTTCTGAAAAAAAAATGAAATACTATGAATTAAAAGAAAATGAGTAGCATAATAAGCAATGGGCCTACAATTATTATTTTTTCCATAGCTTACTTTTTTCAAAACACTAGTCGAGTTGATGCATTTAAAGTTTGTAGATTTGTCAATTTGGTGCCACAAAGAATACAGAAATATGTTTACACTGGCATGAAAAATTACATAACTATAAAATTACTTAAATATAAAATAGTTAAGAGGTTACAAAATTAATACGTACACAGATTGCACATCCAAACACTTACGGGGTTACGGCACACTTTACTCTTGGCCCCGGTTTGGAAACATGAATTGAGTTAGGAATGAAAGATTGTCTGAAGCGAATGTTTTTGTTCGATGGATGATGATGATGATGATGACAAAGACAATGATGATAGTAATGATGATGACGACGACGAAAAAGACAAAGAAGACGTTAATAATGAAAAACGTAGATGAATACCAGGGGCGGATCCAGAGATGTCCAAAAAGGGGAGGGGGTAAAAAAATGGGGCTGATCGAGACAACACTACCCTAGGAAGTCCGGGGAATGCCCCTCGAAATTTTTGTTTTCTAGACTCCCAAAAATAACCTCTGGGGCGTTTTAGGCAATCATTCTTTTTCTTTCTTTCTTTTCTTTTTTTTTTTACTTTCCTAAAGGACGGCCTGGCCCCCACCACTAAATCCCCCTGAATACAATAAATATAATCTTCGTTTGCTCATTTTTGCATGCCATGCCAACAATCATATCACGATTGTACGATCCATTAAGTTGGTTGTGTTCTGGTTTCTATTTTATTTAAGACTCTATTGACGCACTGTTCCTTTGATCATCAAACCATAAAATCAAATAAAATACAAAATTTAACAATTAGGGGCCTAGGCCTAACTGTCAGCACAAGACTTCCTTGAATTTCCTGTTATGAAACTTGCAATCTACATGAACTACGTGTGTATTTCCTTTAACAAACAAATGCACATTGTCAAACGAAATCATAAATTTTCAGATTAATTATAAACGACATTGGTTGAAAAAGCCGGTACCTGTACTCGTCGACCACCAATGAGAACCGATATAAAAGTGTAACAAAAATGGCAGGTTCCAGGTAAATAATAGAAGAGTCTGAGAAGTTCGAGGGTCGGAGGATTTCGACTTTTGAGAGAGGGAGAGAAGATTAGGCTAGGGCGGACGCTGTTGGGAAGTAAAGAATTATAGGAAAGAATTAATGCGAGTACAAAATGTTTAAAATGAATCTAAATGATATTTTTTTTTTTTTTTTTGCGTTACATTTCTTGCAAGACTGGTCCAGTGTTGAAAAACATTACAAAGTCTATAGACGTTTCAACAGCTCAAAAATCAACAACAGAAAAGACGATGAAAAGACATTTGACGTTATACCAATGCCGATATAAAACGCTATAATGGTTTGTGTTATTTCGATTTGCTTAACCGGAAGCAGATTACTGTATTTTAGTTCGGTAAACTATTAAGTTAACTGATACAATGACAGGGATGTGTTTCCCCGAGACGGTTGATTTATACTAAAGATTCTCGAGAGCTTTTTCGTTTGTGAGCTCCCACAAAACGACAATATACACATGCGTTTATGGGACCATGATGGGACAAGTGCGTAATACTGGGCCTTTTCTCATTGACATGATTTGTTGATTGACAAGCTGGAAAGGTCTACATGCCTTCCTGCTGGGTGCTTATTTGTGAAATGATCAACGTTTTAATGTGTAGTATGTTCATTATTCTTGATAAGTGCATTCTTTGCCACTCTTTAGAGCAGCATTTTCACAACTAAAATTCAGTAAAAAATCTGCATTTATTTCCTTGAAAATACATATATTTCAGGTGATCAACGATCACCACTATCGTTGATCACCATCACACTAACACTTTATTTTCAAAATTCAAAGAACACATGAACAACATTGTATACAGTTCATTCAAACGATTGATTTTATCAGAAACTCTTAATTGTTAAAAACTATGTTTGGAATTGACCCATCAAGTGTCTCAATGTACGGTAACAAACCAACACATTCTCAACAAAATATCCTCCTCCCTATTGTATTTAAAATAATCATGAAAATAAAGCCTAAATGACCTATCATATATATACATATTGTACATTTAAGTCTGGTTTCTATAAAAATATCGCTACAAGCTATCGACGACTCATTTGGCGACGCTGATTGGTCTGTTGAATCAGGGAGCGTTTCAAATTGCATCGGGGACAGCTAGGCAGTGCAAACGCTGTAGCGATTCTATGGAAACCAGGCTACACATAATTATGAGATTCCTGAATCTCATGGGTCTCATAAGCAACATGGTCAACATAGTATGAGCAACTCGGCCAGGCTGGCTGAACATAAGTATTTAAGCCCAGTTGAGCATGCGCTCCACAGATTTTAAGAATGAATTTGTAAATAACGCTATAGGTTAAACATTGGGCAATGGATAATTATTTAGCCGATCTATAAGCAACTCTGGAAGATTGAACATGAGCAGGATAACCATGTGGAATGGCAATGTTGAGCATGATAGATGGTACAATGGTATGAGCAATACAGCTTAGTAGATTGTTTTGAGCAAAATGGTCACTTGAGTATAGTAGCATGATCAGATAGAATGTGCCAAACATGACATTTTTGGGCAAATGCAGCTTAGTAGAATGATCAATGGTTAGCATGACCAGGTATTATGTAAATTATGTGGCGAATGTGAGTACTGTATAAAGAACGCAGCTTGATAGAAACTCAGTATTACAGGGAAAGATGTTGAGCCTGAGCAATGCAGAGAGACTGAGCACAAGCAACACAGACCAAGCATGAGCAAAAATGGTCCGGCTCACGTTAAATTAATTTCCAATGATTTTTAGCTAAAATGATCTGGGAAGGTAAATATTATAACATCGTAACATATCTTCCAAAAACAATAGTTGAAAATAATTTAGTAACATTTGTAATAGCCTAATAACTTAAAGCAGTATTCTATGGTTACCTTCCGTTATCTATTTTATCAATAAAAATCCAGTCATCATTTGTTAATTTTTTGGCCTGTTAATCTATATGTTAATTATCAATTTTTTTCATAATTAAAAATAACCAATAACAGAACAATTACTTAAATTGCATACACAC